>NW_027554172.1:0-94273 GCF_045843805.1 Urocitellus parryii
TCAGTACACCAATCCCACTTGGCTCACCAAATTTCGTTCTTCTAGGTTAAACCGTTCCTTTCCAGTAACCGTTTTCATGTTTAGGTTTCACTCTGTTTTCTCCTATATGGATACATGTACTTGGAACTCTAAATCAAACACGTTTTGTGCTAGCTCTTTGAAACTTGGCACAAAAATGTAGTTCCAAGTTCTATCACTATGGTTTGTGTCCTATTGAAGTAGCCCCAAGCAGAGACGGACGAGAATCACTTTCATTGAAAGGGGTTGCCAAGCTTCCAAAAAACTACGAGTTTCCTGAAACCTCAGCAAACATTTTTTCACCCAATTTGATTATACTAGCAGGTATTGTCAGTACACCAATCCCACTTGGCTCACCAAATTTCTTTCTTCTAGGTTAAACCGTTCCTTTGCAGTAACCGTTTTCATGTTTAGGTTTCACTCTGTTTTCTCCTATATGGATACATGTAGTTGGAACTCTAAATCAAACACGGTTTGTGCTAGCTCTTTGAAACTTGGCACAATAATGTAGTTCCAAGTTCTATCGCTATGGTTGGTGTCCTATTGAAGTAGCCCCAAGCAGCGACTGACGAGAATTACTTTCATTGAAAGGGGTTGCCAAGCTTCCAAAAACTACGAGTTTCCGGAAATCTCAGCAAACATTTTTTCACCCAATGTTGATGATACTGGCAGGTAATGATCAGTACACCAATCCCACTTGGCTCACCAAATTTCGTTCTTCTAGGTTAAACCGTTCCTTTGCAGTAACCCTTTTCATGTTTAGGTTTCACTCTGTTTTCTCCTATATGGATACATGTAGTTGGAACTCTAAATCAAACACGGTTTGTGCTAGCTCTTTGAAACTTGGCACAATAATGTAGTTCCAAGTTCTATCGCTATGGTTTGTGTCCTATTGAAGTAGCCCCAAGCACAGACTGACGAGAATCACTTTCATTGAAAGGGGTTGCCACGCTTCCAAAAAACTACGAGTTTCCTCAAACCTCAGCAAACATTTTTTCACCCAATTTGATGATACTCTCAGGTATTGATCAGTACACCAATCCCACTTGGCTCACCAAATTTCTTTCTTCTAGGTTAAACCGTTCCTTTGCAGTAACCGTTTTCATGTTTAGGTTTCACTCTGTTTTCTCCTATATGGATACATGTAGTTGGAACTCTAAATCAAACACGGTTTGTGCTAGCTCTTTGAAACTTGGCACAATAATGTAGTTCCAAGTTCTATCGCTATGGTTGGTGTCCTATTGAAGTAGCCCCAAGCAGCGATTGACGAGAATCACTTTCATTGAAAGGGGTTGCCAAGCTCCAAAAAACTACGAGTTTCCGGAAATCTCAGCAAACATTTTTTCACCCAATGTTGATGATACTGGCAGGTAATGATCAGTACTCCAATCCCACTTGGCTCACCAAATTTCGTTCTTCTAGGTTAAACCGTTCCTTTGCAGTAACCGTTTTCATGTTTAGGTTTCACTCTGTTCTCTCCTATATGGATACATGTAGTTGGAACTCTAAATCAAACACGGTTTGTGCTAGCTCTTTGAAACTTGGCACAATAATGTAGTTCCACGTTCTATCGCTATGGTTGATGTCCTTTTGAAGTAGCCCCAAGCACAGACTGACGAGAATCACTTTCATTGAAAGGGGTTGCCAAGCTTCCAAAAAACTACGAGTTTCCTGAAATCTCAGCAAACATTTTTTCACCCAATCTTGATCATACTGGCAGGTAGTGATCAGTACACCAATCCCACTTGGCTCACCAAATTTCGTTCTTCTAGATTAAACCGTTCCTTTGCAGTAACCGTTTTCATGTTTAGGTTTCACTCTGTTTTCTCCTATATGGATACATGTATTTGGAACTCTAAATCAAACACGGTTTGTGCTAGCTCTTTGAAACATGGCACAATAATGTAGTTCCAAGTTCTAACGCTATGGTTGATGTCCTATTGAAGTAGCCCCAAGCAGAGACTGACGAGAATCACTTTCATTGAAAGGGGTTGCCAAGCTTCCAAAAAACTACGAGTTTCCTGAAACCTCAGCAAACATTTTTTCACCCAATCTTGATGATACTGGCAGGTAATGATCAGTACACCAATCCCACTTGGCTCACCAAATTTCGTTCTTCTAGGTTAAACCGTTCCTTTGCAGTAACCCTTTTCATGTTTAGGTTTCACTCTGTTTTCTCCTATATGGATACATGTAGTTGGAACTCTAAATCAAACACGGTTTGTGCTAGCTCTTTGAAACTTGGCACAATAATGTAGTTCCAAGTTCTATCGCTATGGTTTGTGTCCTATTGAAGTAGCCCCAAGCACAGACTGACGAGAATCACTTTCATTGAAAGGGGTTGCCAAGCTTCCAAAAAACTACGAGTTTCCTGAAACCTCAGCAAACATTTTTTCACCCAATTTGATGATACTGGCAGGTATTGATCAGTACACCAATACTTGGCTCACCAAATTTCTTTCTTCTAGGTTAAACCGTTCCTTTGCAGTAACCGTTTTCATGTTTAGGTTTCACTCTGTTTTCTCCTATATGGATACATGTAGTTGGAACTCTAAATCAAACACGGTTTGTGCTAGCTCTTTGAAACTTGGCACAATAATGTAGTTCCAAGTTCTATCACTATGGTTGGTGTCCTATTGAAGCAGCCCCAAGCACAGACTGACGAGAATCACTTTCATTGAAAGGGGTTGCCAAGCTTCCAAAAAACTACGAGTTTCCTGAAATCTCAGCAAACATTTTTTCACTCAATTTGATGATACTGGCAGGTAATAATCAGTACACCAATCCCACTTGGCTCACCAAATTTCGTTCTTCTAGGTTAAACCGTTCCTTTGCAGTAACCGTTTTCATGTTTAGGTTTCACTCTGTTTTCTCCTATATGGATATATGTAATTGGAACTCTAAATCAAACACGGTTTGTGCTAGCTCTTTGAAACTTGGCACAATAATGTAGTTCCAAGTTCTATCGCTATGGTAGGTGTCCTATTGAAGTAGCCCCAAGCAGCGACTGACGAGAATCACTTTCATTGAAAGGGTTTGCCAAGCTTCCAAAAAACTACGAGTTTCCTGAAATCTCAGCAAACATTTTTTCACCCAATCTTGATGATACTTGCAGGTAATGATCACGGCACCAATCCCACTTGGCTCACCAAATTTCGTTCTTCTAGGTTAAACCGTTCCTTTGCAGTAACCGTTTTTTTGTTTAGGTTTCACTCTGTTTTCTCCTATATGGATACATGTAGTTGGAACTGTAAATCAAACACGGTTTGTGCTAGCTCTTTGAAACTTGGCACAATAATGTAGTTCCACGTTCTATCGGTATGGTTGGTGTCCTATTGAAGTAGCCCCAAGCAGAGACTGACGAGAATCACTTTCATTGAAAGGGGTTGCCAAGCTTCCAAAAAACTACGAGTTTCCTGAAATCTCAGCAAACATTTTTTCAACCAATCTTGATGATACTTGCAGGTAATGATCAGTACACCAATCCCACTTGGCTCACCAAATTTCGTTCTTCTAGGTTAAACCGTTCCTTTGCAGTAACCGTTTTCATGTTTAGGTTTCACTCTGTTTTCTCCTATATGGATACATGTAGTTGGAACTCTAAATCAAACACGGTTTGTGCTAGCTCTTTGAAACTTGGCACAATAATGTAGTTCCAAGTTCTAACGCTATGGTTGATGTCCTATTGAAGTAGCCCCAAGCAGAGACTGACGAGAATCACTTTCATTGAAAGGGGTTGCCAAGCTTCCAAAAAACTACGAGTTTCCTGAAACCTCAGCAAACATTTTTTCACCCAATCTTGATGATACTGGCAGGTAATGATCAGTACACCAATCCCACTTGGCTCACCAAATTTCGTTCTTCTAGGTTAAACCGTTCCTTTGCAGTAACCGTTTTCATGTTTAGGTTTCACTCTCTTTTCTCCTATATGGACACATGTAGTTGGAACTCTAAATCAAACACGGTTGGTGCTAGCTCTTTGAAACTTGGCACAATAATGTAGTTCCAAGTTCTATCGCTATGGTTGGTGTCCTATTGAAATAGCCCCAAGCAGCGACTGACGAGAATCACTTTCATTGAAAGGGGTTGCCAAGCTTCCAAAAAACTACGAGTTTCTGAAATCTCAGCAAACATTTTTTTCACCCAATCTTGATCATTCTCGCAGGTAATGATCAGTACACCAATCCCACTTGGCTCACCAAATTTCGTTCTTCTAGGTTAAACCGTTCCTTTGCAGTAACCGTTTTCATGTTTAGGTTTCACTCTGTTTTCTCCTATATGGATACATGTAGTTGGACTCTAAATCAAACACGGTTTGTGCTAGCTCTTTGAAACTTGGCATAATAATGTACTTCCAAGTTCTATCCCTATGGTAGATGTCCTATTGAAGTAGCCCCAAGCAGAAACTGACGAGAATCACTTTCATTGAAAGGGGTTGCCAAGCTTCCAAAAAACTACGAGTTTCCGGAAATCTCAGCAAACATTTTTTCACCCAATCTTGATGATACTGGCAGGTAATGATCAGTACACCAATCCCACTTGGCTCACCAAATTTCGTTCTTCTAGGTTAAACCGTTCCTTTGCAGTAACCGTTTTCATGTTTAGGTTTCACTCTGTTTTCTCCTATATGGATACATGTACTTGGAACTCTAAATCAAACACGTTTTGGGCTAGCTCTTTGAAACTTGGCACAATAATGTAGTTCCAAGTTCTATCGCTATGGTTTGTGTCCTATTGAAGTAGACCCAAGCAGAGACTGACGAGAATCACTTTCATTGAAAGGGTTTGCCAAGCTTCCAAAAAACTACGAGTTTCCTGAAATCTCAGCAAACATTTTTTCACCCAATTTGATTATACTGGCAGGTATTGTCAGTACACCAATCCCACTTGGCTCACCAAATTTCTTTCTTCTAGGTTAAACCGTTCCTTTGCAGTAACCGTTTTTATGTTTAGGTTTCACTCTGTTTTCTCCTATATGGATACATGTAGTTGGAACTCTAAATCAAACACGGTTTGTGCTAGCTCTTTGAAACTTGGCACAATAATGTAGTTCCAAGTTCTATCGCTATGGTTGGTGTCCTATTGAAGTAGCCCCAAGCAGCGACTGACGAGAATCACTTTCATTAAAAGGGGTTGCCAAGCTTCCAAAAAACTACGAGTTTCCGGAAATCTCAGCAAACATTTTTTCACCCAATCTTGATCATACTGGCAGGTAATGATCAGTACACCAATCCCACTTGGCTCACCAAATTTCGTTCTTCTAGGTTAAACCGTTCCTTTGCAGTAAAAGTTTTCATGTTTAGGTTTCACTCTGTTTTCTCTTATAATGATACATGTAGTTGGAACTCTAAATCAAACACGGTTTGTGCTAGCTCTTTGAAACTTGGCACAATAATGTAGTTCCAAGTTCTATCGCTATGATTGGTGTCCTATTGAAGTAGCCTCAAGCAGAGACTGACGAGAATCACTTTTATTGAAAGGGGTTGCCAGGCTTCCAAAAAACTACGAGTTTCCTGAAATCTCAGCAAACATTTTTTCACCCAATCTTGATGATACTTGCAGGTAATGATCACGGCACCAATCCCACTTGGCTCACCAAATTTCGTTCTTCTAGGTTAAACCGTTCCTTTGCAGTAACCGTTTTCATGTTTAGGTTTAACTCTGTTTTCTCCTATATGGATACATGTATTTGGAACTCTAAATCAAACACGGTTTGTGCTAGCTCTTTGAAACTTGGCACAATAATGTAGTTCCAAGTTCTATCGCTATGGTTTGTGTCCTATTGAAGGAGCCCCAAGCAGAGACTGACGAGAATCACTTTCATTTAATGGGGTTGCCAAGCTTCCAAAAAATTACGAGTTTCCTGAAACCACAGCAAACATTTTTTCACTCAATTTGATGATACTGGCAGGTAATGATCAGTACACCAATCCCACTTGGCTCACCAAATTTCGTTCTTCTAGGTTAAACCGTTCCTTTGCAGTAACCGTTTTCATGTTTAGGTTTCACTCTGTTTTCTCCTATATGGATACATGTATTTGGAACTCTAAATCAAACACGTTTTGTGATAGCTCATTGAAACTTGGCACAATAATGTAGTTCCAAGTTCTATCACTATGGTTTGTGTCCTATTGAAGTAGGCCCAAGCAGAGACTGACAAGAATCACTTTCATTGAAAGGGGTTGCCAAGCTTCCAAAAAACTACGAGTTTCCTGAAACCTCAGCAAACATTTTTTCACCCAATTTGATTATACTGGCAGGTATTGTCAGTACACCAATCCCACTTGGCTCACCAAATTTCTTTCTTCTAGGTTAAACCGTTCCTTTGCAGTAACCGTTTTTATGTTTAGGTTTCACTCTGTTTTCTCCTATATGGATACATGTAGTTGGAACTCTAAATCAAACACGGTTTGTGCTAGCTCTTTGAAACTTGGCACAATAATGTAGTTCCAAGTTCTATCGCTATGGTTGGTGTCCTATTGAAGTAGCCCCAAGCAGCGACTGACGAGAATCACTTTCATTAAAAGGGGTTGCCAAGCTTCCAAAAAACTACGAGTTTCCGGAAATCTCAGCAAACATTTTTTCACCCAATCTTGATCATACTGGCAGGTAATGATCAGTACACCAATCCCACTTGGCTCACCAAATTTCGTTCTTCTAGGTTAAACCGTTCCTTTGCAGTAACCGTTTTCATGTTTAGGTTTCACTCTGTTTTCTCCTATATGGATACATGTAGTTGGAACTCTAAATCAAACACGGTTTGTGCTAGCTCTTTGAAACTTGGCACAATAATGTAGTTCCAAGTTCTATCGCTATGATTGGTGTCCTATTGAAGTAGCCCCAAGCAGAGACTGACGAGAATCACTTTTATTGAAAGGGGTTGCCAGGCTTCCAAAAAACTACGAGTTTCCTGAAATCTCAGCAAACATTTTTTCACCCAATCTTGATGATACTTGCAGGTAATGATCACGGCACCAATCCCACTTGGCTCACCAAATTTCGTTCTTCTAGGTTAAACCGTTCCTTTGCAGTAACCGTTTTCATGTTTAGGTTTCACTCTGTTTTCTCCTATATGGATACATGTATTTGGAACTCTAAATCAAACACGGTTTGTGCTAGCTCTTTGAAACTTGGCACAATAATGTAGTTCCAAGTTCTATCGCTATGGTTTGTGTCCTATTGAAGGAGCCCCAAGCAGAGACTGACGAGAATCACTTTCATTGAAAGGGGTTGCCAAGCTTCCAAAAAACTACGAGTTTCCTGAAACCTCAGCAAACATTTTTTCACCCAATCTTGATGATACTGGCAGGTAATGATCAGTACACCAATCCCACTTGGCTCACCAAATTTCGTTCTTCTAGGTTAAACCGTTCCTTTGCAGTAACCTTTTTCATGTTTAGGTTTCACTCTGTTTTCTCCTATATGGATACATGTATTTGGAACTCTAAATCAAACACGGTTTGTGCTAGCTCTTTGAAACTTGGCACAATAATGTAGTTCCAAGTTCTATCGCTATGGTTGGTGTCCTATTGAAATAGCCCCAAGCAGCGACTGACGAGAATCACTTTCATTGAAAGGGGTTGCCAAGCTTCCAAAAACTACGAGTTTCCGAAATCTCAGCAAACATTTTTTCACCCAATCTTGATCACACTGGCAGGTAATGATCAGTACACCAATCCCACTTGGCTCACCAAATTTCGTTCTTCTAGGTTAAACCGTTCCTTTGCAGTAACCGTTTTCATGTTTAGGTTTCACTCTGTTTTCTCCTATATGGATACATGTAGTTGAACTCTAAATCAAACACGGTTTGTGCTAGCTCTTTAAAACTTGGCACAATAATGTACTTCCAAGTTCTATCCCTATGGTAGATGTCCCATTGAAGTAGCCCCAAGCAGAGACTGACGAGAATCACTTTCATTGAAAGGGGTTGCCAAGCTTCCAAAAAACTACGAGTTTCCTGAAATCTCAGCAAACATTTTTTCACCCAATCTTGATGATACTGGCAGGTAATGATCAGTACACCAATCCCACTTGGCTCACCAAATTTCGTTCTTCTAGGTTAAACCGTTCCTTTGCAGTAACCGTTTTCATGTTTAGGTTTCACTCTGTTTTCTCCTATATGGATACATGTACTTGGAACTCTAAATCAAACACGTTTTGTGCTAGCTCATTGAAACTTGGCACAATAATGTAGTTCCAAGTTCTATCACTATGGTTTGTGTCCTATTGAAGTAGGCCCAAGCAGAGACTGACAAGAATCACTTTCATTGAAAGGGGTTGCCAAGCTTCCAAAAAACTACGAGTTTCCTGAAAACTCAGCAAACATTTTTTCACCCAATTTGATTATACTGGCAGGTATTGTCAGTACACCAATCCCACTTGGCTCACCAAATTTCTTTCTTCTAGGTTAAACCGTTCCTTTGCAGTAACCGTTTTTATGTTTAGGTTTCACTCTGTTTTCTCCTATATGGATACATGTAGTTGGAACTCTAAATCAAACACGGTTTGTGCTAGCTCTTTGAAACTTGGCACAATAATGTAGTTCCAAGTTCTATCGCTATGGTTGGTGTCCTATTGAAGTAGCCCCAAGCAGCGACTGACGAGAATCACTTTCATTAAAAGGGGTTGCCAAGCTTCCAAAAAACTACGAGTTTCCGGAAATCTCAGCAAACATTTTTTCACCCAATCTTGATCATACTGGCAGGTAATGATCACGGCACCAATCCCACTTGGCTCACCAAATTTCGTTCTTCTAGGTTAAACCGTTCCTTTGCTGTAACCGTTTTCATGTTTAGGTTTCACTCTGTTTTCTCCTATATGGATACATGTAGTTGGAACTCTAAATCAAACACGGTTTGTGCTTGCTCTTTGAAACTTGGCACAATAATGTAGTTCCAAGTTCTATCACTATGATTGGTGTCCTAGTGAAGTAGCCCCAAGCAGAGACTGACGAGAATCACTTTCATTGAAAGGGGTTGCCAAGCTTCCAAAAACTACGAGTTTCCGGAAATCACATCAAAGATTTTTTCACCCAATGTTGATGATACTGGCAGGTAATGATCAGTACACCAATCCCACTTGGCTCACCAAATTTCATTCTTCTAGGTTAAACCGTTCCTTTGCAGTAACCGTTTTCATGTTTAGGTTTCACTCTGTTTTCTCCTATATGGATACATGTAGTTGGAACTCTAAATCAAACACGGTTTGTGCTAGCTCTTTGAAACTTGGCACAATAATGTAGTTCCAAGTTCTATCGCTATGGTTGGTGTCCTATTGAAGTAGCCCCAAGCAGAGACTGACGAGAATCACTTTCATTGAAAGGGGTTGCCAAGCTTCCAAAACTACGAGTTTCCTGAAATCTCAGCAAACATTTTTTCACCCAATCTTGATCATACTGGCAGTCAGTGATCAGTACACCAATCCCACTTGGCTCACCAAATTTCGTTCTTCTAGATTAAACCGTTCCTTTGCAGTAACCGTTTTCATGTTTAGGTTTCACTCTGTTTTCTCCTATATGGATACATGTAGTTGGAACTCTAAATCAAACACGGTTTGTGCTCGCTCTTTGAAACTTGGCACAATAATGTAGTTCCAAGTTCTATCGCTATGGTTTGTGTCCTATTGAAGTAGCCCCAAGCAGAGACTGACGAGAATCACTTTCATTGAAAGGGGTTGCCAAGCTTCCAAAAAACTACGAGTTTCCTGAAACCTCAGCAAACATTTTTTCACCCAATTTGATTATACTGGCAGGTATTGTCAGTACACCAATCCCACTTGGCTCACCAAATTTCTTTCTTCTAGGTTAAACCGTTCCTTTGCAGTAACCGTTTTTATGTTTAGGTTTCACTCTGTTTTCTCCTATATGGATACATGTATTTGGAACTGTAAATCAAACACGGTTTGTGCTAGCTCTTTGAAACTTGGCACAATAATGTACTTCCAAGTTCTATCCCTATGGTAGATGTCCTATTGAAGAAGCCCCAAGCAGAGACTGACGAGAATCACTTTCATTGAAAGGGGTTGCCAAGCTTCCAAAAAACTACGAGTTTCCTGAAATCTCAGCAAACATTTTTTCACCCAATTTGATGATACTGGCAGGTATTGATCAGTACACCAATACTTGGCTCACCAAATTTCTTTCTTCTAGGTTAAACCGTTCCTTTGCAGTAACCGTTTTCATGTTTAGGTTTCACTCTGTTTTCTCCTATATGGATATATGTAATTGGAACTCTAAATCAAACAAGGTTTGTGCTAGCTCTTTGAAACTTGGCACAATAATGTAGTTCCAAGTTCTATCGCTATGGTTGGTGTCCTATTGAAGTAGCCCAAAGCAGAAACTGACGAGAATCACTTTCATTGAAAGGGGTTGCCAAGCTTCCAAAAAACTACGAGTTTCGGGAAATCTCAGCAAACATTTTTTCACCCAATCTTGATGATACTTGCAGGTAATGATCACGGCACCAATCCCACTTGGCTCACCAAATTTTGTTCTTCTAGGTTAAACCGTTCCTTTGCAGTAACCGTTTTTTTGTTTAGGTTTCACTCTGTTTTATCCTATATGGATACATGTAGTTGGAACTGTAAATCAAACACGGTTTGTGCTAGCTCTTTGAAAGTTGGCACAATAATGTAGTTCCAAGTTCTATCGCTATGGTTGGTGTCCTATTGAAGTAGCCCCAAGCAGAGACTGACGAGAATGACTTTCATTGAAAGGGGTTGCCAAGCTTCCAAAAAACTACGAGTTTCCTGAAATCTCAGCAAACATTTTTTCAACCAATCTTGATGATACTGGCAGGTAATGATCAGTACACCAATCCCACTTGGCTCACCAAATTTCGTTCTTCTAGGTTAAACCGTTCCTTTGCAGTAACCGTTTTCATGTTTAGGTTTCACTGTGTTTTCTCCTATATGGATACATGTAGTTGGAACTCTAAATCAAACACGGTTTGTGCTAGCTCTTTGAAACTTGGCACAATAATGTAGTTCCAAGTTCTATCGCTATGGTTGGTGTCCTATTGAAGTAGCCCCAAGCAGCGACTGACGAGAATCACTTTCATTGAAAGGGGTTGCCAAGCTTCCAAAAAACTACGAGTTTCCGGAAATCTCAGCAAACATTTTTTCACCCAATCTTGATCATACTGGCAGGTAATGATCAGTACACCAATCCCACTTGGCTCACCAAATTTCGTTCTTCTAGGTTAAACCGTTCCTTTGCAGTAAAAGTTTTCATGTTTAGGTTTCACTCTGTTTTCTCTTATATGGATACATGTAGTTGGAACTCTAAATCAAACACGGTTTGTGCTAGCTCTTTGAAACTTGGCACAATAATGTAGTTCCAAGTTCTATCGCTATGATTGGTGTCCTATTGAAGTAGCCCCAAGCAGAGACTGACGAGAATCACTTTTATTGAAAGGGGTTGCCAGGCTTCCAAAAAACTACGAGTTTCCTGAAATCTCAGCAAACATTTTTTCACCCAATCTTGATGATACTTGCAGGTAATGATCACGGCACCAATCCCACTTGGCTCACCAAATTTCATTCTTCTAGGTTAAACCGTTCCTTTGCAGTAACCGTTTTCATGTTTAGGTTTCACTCTGTTTTCTCCTATATGGATACATGTATTTGGAACTCTAAATCAAACACGGTTTGTGCTAGCTCTTTGAAACTTGGCACAATAATGTAGTTCCAAGTTCTATCGCTATGGTTTGTGTCCTATTGAAGGAGCCCCAAGCAGAGACTGACGAGAATCACTTTCATTTAATGGGGTTGCCAAGCTTCCAAAAAATTACGAGTTTCCTGAAACCTCAGCAAACATTTTTTCACTCAATTTGATGATACTGGCAGGTAATGATCAGTACACCAATCCCACTTGGCTCACCAAATTTCGTTCTTCTAGGTTAAACCGTTCCTTTGCAGTAACCGTTTTCATGTTTAGGTTTCACTCTGTTTTCTCCTATATGGATACATGTAGTTGGAACTCTAAATCAAACACGGTTTGTGCTTGCTCTTTGAAACTTGGCACAATAATGTAGTTCCAAGTTCTATCACTATGATTGGTGTCCTAGTGAAGTAGCCCCAAGCAGAGACTGACGAGAATCACTTTCATTGAAAGGGGTTGCCAAGCTTCCAAAAACTACGAGTTTCGGAAATCTCAGCAAACATTTTTTCACCCAATCTTGATCACACTGGCAGGTAATGATCAGTACACCAATCCCACTTGGCTCACCAAATTTCGTTCTTCTAGGTTAAACCGTTCCTTTGCAGTAACCGTTTTCATGTTTAGGTTTCACTCTGTTTTCTCCTATATGGATACATGTAGTTGAACTCTAAATCAAACACGGTTTGTGCTAGCTCTTTGAAACTTGGCACAATAATGTACTTCCAAGTTCTATCCCTATGGTAGATGTCCCATTGAAGTAGCCCCAAGCAGAGACTGACGAGAATCACTTTCATTGAAAGGGGTTGCCAAGCTTCCAAAAAACTACGAGTTTCCTGAAATCTCAGCAAACATTTTTTCACCCAATCTTGATGATACTGGCAGGTAATGATCAGTACACCAATCCCACTTGGCTCACCAAATTTCGTTCTTCTAGGTTAAACCGTTCCTTTGCAGTAACCGTTTTCATGTTTAGGTTTCACTCTGTTTTCTCCTATATGGATACATGTACTTGGAACTCTAAATCAAACACGTTTTGTGCTAGCTCTTTGAAACTTGGCACAATAATGTAGTTCCAAGTTCTATCACTATGGTTTGTGTCCTATTGAAGTAGGCCCAAGCAGAGACTGACAAGAATCACTTTCATTGAAAGGGGTTGCAAAGCTTCCAAAAAACTACGAGTTTCCTGAAACCTCAGCAAACATTTTTTCACCCAATTTGATTATACTGGCAGGTATTGTCAGTACACCAATCCCACTTGGCTCACCAAATTTCTTTCTTCTAGGTTAAACCGTTCCCTTGCAGTAACCGTTTTTATGTTTAGGTTTCACTCTGTTTTCTCCTATATGGATACCTGTAGTTGGAACTCTAAATCAAACACGGTTTGTGCTAGCTCTTTGAAACTTGGCACAATAATGTAGTTCCAAGTTCTATCGCTATGGTTGGTGTCCTATTGAAGTAGCCCCAAGCAGCGACTGACGAGAATCACTTTCATTAAAAGGGGTTGCCAAGCTTCCAAAAAACTACGAGTTTCCGGAAATCTCAGCAAACATTTTTTCACCCAATCTTGATCATACTGGCAGGTAATGATCAGTACACCAATCCCACTTGGCTCACCAAATTTCGTTCTTCTAGGTTAAACCGTTCCTTTGCAGTAACCGTTTTCATGTTTAGGTTTCACCCTGTTTTCTCCTATATGGATACATGTAGTTGGAACTCTAAATCAAACACGGTTTGTGCTAGCTCTTTGAAACTTGGCACAATAATGTAGTTCCAAGTTCTATCGCTATGATTGGTGTCCTATTGAAGTAGCCCCAAGCAGAGACTGACGAGAATCACTTTTATTGAAAGGGGTTGCCAGGCTTCCAAAAAACTACGAGTTTCCTGAAATCTCAGCAAACATTTTTTCACCCAATCTTGATGATACTTGCAGGTAATGATCACGGCACCAATCCCAATTGGCTCACCAAATTTCGTTCTTCTAGGTTAAACCGTTCCTTTGCAGTAACCGTTTTCATGTTTAGGTTTCACTCTGTTTTCTCCTATATGGATACATGTATTTGGAACTCTAAATCAAACACGGTTTGTGCTAGCTCTTTGAAACTTGGCACAATAATGTAGTTCCAAGTTCTATCGCTATGGTTTGTGTCCTATTGAAGGAGCCCCAAGCAGAGACTGACGAGAATCACTTTCATTGAATGGGGTTGCCAAGCTTCCAAAAAATTACGAGTTTCCTGAAACCTCAGCAAACATTTTTTCACTCAATTTGATGATACTGGCAGGTAATGATCAGTACACCAATCCCACTTGGCTCACCAAATTTCGTTCTTCTAGGTTAAACCGTTCCTTTGCTGTAACCGTTTTCATGTTTAGGTTTCACTCTGTTTTCTCCTATATGGATACATGTAGTTGGAACTCTAAATCAAACACGGTTTGTGCTTGCTCTTTGAAACTTGGCACAATAATGTAATTCCAAGTTCTATCACTATGATTGGTGTCCTAGTGAAGTAGCCCCAAGCAGAGACTGACGAGAATCACTTTCATTGAAAGGGGTTGCCAAGCTTCCAAAAACTACGAGTTTCCGGAAATCACAGCAAAGATTTTTTCACCCAATGTTGATGATACTGGCAGGTAATGATCAGTACACCAATCCCACTTGGCTCACCAAATTTCATTCTTCTAGGTTAAACCGTTCCTTTGCAGTAACCGTTTTCATGTTTAGGTTTCACTCTGTTTTCTCCTATATGGATACATGTAGTTGGAACTCTAAATCAAACACGGTTTGTGCTAGCTCTTTGAAACTTGGCACAATAATGTAGTTCCAAGTTCTATCGCTATGGTTGGTGTCCTATTGAAGTAGCCCCAAGCAGAGACTGACGAGAATCACTTTCATTGAAAGGGGTTGCCAAGCTTCCAAAACTACGAGTTTCCTGAAATCTCAGCAAACATTTTTTCACCCAATCTTGATCATACTGGCAGTCAGTGATCAGTACACCAATCCCACTTGGCTCACCAAATTTCGTTCTTCTAGATTAAACCGTTCCTTTGCAGTAACCGTTTTCATGTTTAGGTTTCACTCTGTTTTCTCCTATATGGATACATGTAGTTGGAACTCTAAATCAAACACGGTTTGTGCTAGCTCTTTGAAACTTGGCACAATAATGTAGTTACAAGTTCTATCGCTATGGTTAGTGTCCTATTGAAGTAGCCCCAAGCAGAGACTGACGAGAATCACTTTCATTGAAAGGGGTTGCCAAGCTTCCAACAAACTACGAGTTTCCTGAAACCTCAGCAAACATTTTTTCACCCAATTTGATTATACTGGCAGGTATTGTCAGTACACCAATCCCACTTGGCTCACCAAATTTCTTTCTTCTAGGTTAAACCGTTCCTTTGCAGTAACCGTTTTTATGTTTAGGTTTCACTCTGTTTTCTCCTATATGGATACATGTATTTGGAACTGTAAATCAAACACGGTTTGTGCTAGCTCTTTGAAACTTGGCACAATAATGTACTTCCAAGTTCTATCCCTATGGTAGATGTCCTATTGAAGAAGCCCCAAGCAGAGACTGACGAGAATCACTTTCATTGAAAGGGGTTGCCAAGCTTCCAAAAAACTACGAGTTTCCTGAAATCTCAGCAAACATTTTTTCACCCAATTTGATGATACTGGCAGGTATTGATCAGTACACCAATACTTGGCTCACCAAATTTCTTTCTTCTAGGTTAAACCGTTCCTTTGCAGTAACCGTTTTCATGTTTAGGTTTCACTCTGTTTTCTCCTATATGGATATATGTAATTGGAACTCTAAATCAAACAAGGTTTGTGCTAGCTCTTTGAAACTTGGCACAATAATGTAGTTCCAAGTTCTATCGCTATGGTTGGTGTCCTATTGAAGTAGCCCAAAGCAGAGACTGACGAGAATCACTTTCATTGAAAGGGGTTGCCAAGCTTCCAAAAAACTACGAGTTTCCTGAAATCTCAGCAAACATTTTTTCACCCAATCTTGATGATACTTGCAGGTAATGATCACGGCACCAATCCCACTTGGCTCACCAAATTTTGTTCTTCTAGGTTAAACCGTTCCTTTGCAGTAACCGTTTTTTTGTTTAGGTTTCACTCTGTTTTATCCTATATGGATACATGTAGTTGGAACTGTAAATCAAACACGGTTTGTGCTAGCTCTTTGAAACTTGGCACAATAATGTAGTTCCAAGTTCTATCGCTATGGTTGGTGTCCTATTGAAGTAGCCCCAAGCAGAGACTGACGAGAATGACTTTCATTGAAAGGGGTTGCCAAGCTTCCAAAAAACTACGAGTTTCCTGAAATCTCAGCAAACATTTTTTCAACCAATCTTGATGATACTGGCAGGTAATGATCAGTACACCAATCCCACTTGGCTCACCAAATTTCGTTCTTCTAGGTTAAACCGTTCCTTTGCAGTAACCGTTTTCATGTTTAGGTTTCACTGTGTTTTCTCCTATATGGATACATGTAGTTGGAACTCTAAATCAAACACGGTTTGTGCTAGCTCTTTGAAACTTGGCACAATAATGTAGTTCCAAGTTCTATCGCTATGGTTTGTGTCCTATTGAAGTAGCCCCAAGCAGAGACTGACGAGAATCACTTTCATTGAAAGGGGTTGCCAAGCTTCCAAAAAACTACGAGTTTCCTGAAACCTCAGCAAACATTTTTTCACCCAATTTGATGATACTCTCAGGTATTGATCAGTACACCAATCCCACTTGGGTCACCAAATTTATTTCTTCTAGGTTAAACCGTTCCTTTGCAGTAACCGTTTTCATGTTTAGGTTTCACTCTGTTTTCTCCTATATGGATACATGTAGTTGGAACTCTAAATCAAACACGGTTTGTGCTAGCTCTTTGAAACTTGGCACAATAATGTAGTTCCAAGTTCTATCGCTATGGTTGGTGTCCTATTGAAATAGCCCCAAGCAGCGACTGACGAGAATCACTTTCATTGAAAGGGGTTGCCAAGCTTCCAAAAACTACGAGTTTCCGAAATCTCAGCAAATATTTTTTCACCCAATCTTGATCATACTGGCAGGTAATGATCAGTACACCAATCCCACTTGGCTCACCAAATTTCGTTCTTCTAGGTTAAACCGTTCTTTTGCAGTAACCGTTTTCATGTTTAGGTTTCACTCTGTTTTCTCATATATGGATACATGTAGTTGGACTCTAAATCAAACACGGTTTGTGCTAGCTCTTTGAAACTTGGCACAATAATGTAGTTCCACGTTCTATCGCTATGGTAGATGTCCTATTGAAGTAGGCCCAAGCAGAGACTGACGAGAATCACTTTCATTGAAAGGGGTTGCCAAGCTTCCAAAAAACTACGAGTTTCCTGAAATCTCAGCAAACATTTTTTCACCCAATCTTGATGATACTGGCAGGTAATGATCAGTACACCAATCCGTTTTGGCTCACCAAATTTCGTTCTTCTAGGTTAAACCGTTCCTTTGCAGTAACCGTTTTCATGTTTAGGTTTCACTCTGTTTTCTCCTATATGGATACATGTACTTGGAACTCTAAATCAAACACGTTTTGTGCTAGCTCTTTGAAACTTGGCAGAATAATGTAGTTCCAAGTTCTATCGCTATGGTTTGTGTCCTATTGAAGTAGCCCCAAGCAGAGACTGACGAGAATCACTTTCATTGAAAGGGGTTGCCAAGCTTCCAAAAAACTACGAGTTTCCTGAAACCTCAGCAAACATTTTTTCACCCAATTTGATTATACTGGCAGGTATTGTCAGTACACCAATCCCACTTGGCTCACCAAATTTCGTTCTTCTAGTTTAAACCCTTCCTTTGCAGTAACCGTTTTTATGTTTAGGTTTCACTCTGTTTTCTCCTATATGGATACATGTAGTTGGAACTCTAAATCAAACACGGTTTGTGCTAGCTCTTTGAAACTTGGCACAATAATGTAGTTCCAAGTTCTATCGCTATGGTTGGTGTCCTATTGAAGTAGCCCCAAGCAGCGAATGACGAGAATCACTTTCATTGAAAGGGGTTGCCAAGCTTCCAAAAAACTACGAGTTTCCGGAAATCTCAGAAAACATTTTTTCACCCAATGTTGATGATACTGGCAGGTAATGATCAGTACACCAATCCCACTTGGCTCACCAAATTTCGTTCTTCTTGGTTAAACCGTTCCTTTGCAGTAATCGTTTTCATGTTTAGGTTTCACTCTGTTTACTCCTATATGGATACATGTAGTTGGAACTCTAAATCAAACACGGTTTGTGCTAGCTCTTTGAAACTTGGCACAATAATGTAGTTCCAAGTTCTATCACTATGGTTTGTGTCCTATTGAAGTAGCCCCAAGCAGAGACTGACGAGAATCACTTTCATTGAAAGGGGTTGCCAAGCTTCCAAAAAACTACGAGTTTCCTGAAACCTCAGCAAACATTTTTTCACCCAATTTGATGATACTGGCAGGTATTGATCAGTACACCAATCCCACTTGGCCCACCAAATTTATTTCTTCTAGGTTAAACCGTTCCTTTGCAGTAACCGTTTTCATGTTTAGGTTTCACTCTGTTTTCTCCTATATGGATACATGTAGTTGGAACTCTAAATCAAACACGGTTTGTGCTAGCTCTTTGAAACTTGGCACAATAATGTAGTTCCAAGTTCTATCGCTATGGTTGGTGTCCTATTGAAGTAGCCCCAAGCAGCCATTGACGAGAATCACTTTCATTGGAAGGGGTTGCCAAGCTCCAAAAAACTACGAGTTTCCGAAAATCTCAGCAAACATTTTTTCACCCAATGTTGATGATACTGGCAGGTAATGATCAGTACACCAATCCCACTTGGCTCACCAAATTTCGTTCTTCTAGATTAAACCGTTCCTTTGCAGTAACCGTTTTCATGTTTAGGTTTCACTCTGTTTTCTCCTATATGGATACATGTATTTGGAACTCTAAATCAAACACGGTTTTTGCTAGCTCTTTGAAACTTGGCACAATAATGTAGTTCCAAGTTCTATCGCTATGGTTTGGGTCCTATTGAAGTAGCCCCAAGCACAGACTGACGAGAATCACTTTCATTGAAAGGGGTTGCCAAGCTTCCAAAAAACTACGAGTTTCCTGAAACCTCAGCAAACATTTTTTCACCCAATTTGATGATACTGGCAGGTATTGATCAGTACACCAATACTTGGCTCACCAAATTTCTTTCTTCTAGGTTAAACCGTTCCTTTGCAGTAACCGTTTTCATGTTTTGGTTTCACTCTGTTTTCTCCTATATGGATATATGTAATTGGAACTCTAAATCAAACACGATTTGTGCTAGCTCTTTGAAACTTGGCACAATAATGTAGTTCCAAGTTCTATCGCTATGGTTGGTGTCCTAGTGAAGTAGCCCCAAGCACAGACTGACGAGAATCACTTTCATTGAAAGGGGTTGCCAAGCTTCCAAAAAACTATGAGTTTCCTGAAATCTCAGCAAACATTTTTTCACCCAATCTTGATGATACTGGCAGGTAATGATCAGTACACCAATCCCACTTGGCTCACCAAATTTCGTTCTTCTAGGTTAAACCGTTCCTTTGCAGTAACCGTTTTCATGTTTAGGTTTCACTCTTTTTTCTCCTATATGGATACACGTAGTTGGAACTCTAAATCAAACAAGGTTTGTGCTAGCTCTATGAAACTTGGCACAATAATGTAGTTCCAAGTTCTATCGCTATGGTTGGTGTCCTATTGAAGTAGCCCCAAGCAGCCACTGACGAGAATCACTTTCATTGAAAGGGGTTGCCAAGCTTCCAAAAAACTACGAGTTTCCTGAAACCTCAGCAAACATTTTTTCACCCAATTTGATGATACTGGCAGGTATTGATCAGTACACCAATACTTGGCTCACCAAATTTCTTTCTTCTAGGTTAAACCGTTCCTTTGCAGTAACCGTTTTCATGTTTAGGTTTCACTCTGTTTTCTCCTATATGGATATATGTAATTGGAACTCTAAATCAAACACGATTTGTGCTAGCTCTTTGAAACTTGGCACAATAATGTAGTTCCAAGTTCTATCGCTATGGTTGGTGTCCTATTGAAGTAGCCCAAAGCAGAGACTGACGAGAATCACTTTCATTGAAAGGGGTTGCCAAGCTTCCAAAAAACTACGAGTTTCCTGAAATCTCAGCAAACATTTTTTCACCAATCTTCATGATACTTGCAGGTAATGATCACGGCACCAATCCCACTTGGCTCACCAAATTTCGTACTTCTAGGTTAAACCGTGCCTTTGCAGTAACCGTTTTTTTGTTTAGGTTTCACTTTGTTTTGTCCTATATGGATACATGTAGTTGGAACTGTAAATCAAACACAGTTTGTGCTAGCTCTTTGAAACTTGGCACAATAATGTAGTTCCAAGTTCTATCGCTATGGTTGGGGTCCTATTGAAGTAGCCCCAAGCAGAGACTGACGAGAATCACTTTCATTGAAAGGGGTTGCCAAGCTTCCAAAAACTACGAGTTTCCTGAAATCTCAGCAAACATTTTTTCAACCAATCTTGATGATACTGGCAGGTAATGATCAGTACACCAATCCCACTGGCTCACCAAATTTCGTTCTTCTAGGTTAAACCGTTCCTTTGCAGTAACCGTTTTCATGTTTAGGTTTCACTCTGTTTTCTCCTATATGGATACCTGTAGTTGGAACTCTAAATCAAACACGGTTTGTGCTAGCTCTTTGAAACTTGGCACAATAATGTAGTTCCAAGTTCTATCGCTATGATTGGTGTCCTATTGAAGTAGCCCCAAGCAGAGACTGACGAGAATCACTTTCATTGAAAGGGGTTGCCAGGCTTCCAAAAAACTACGAGTTTCCTGAAATCGCAGCAAACATTTTTTCACCCAATCTTGATGATACTTGCAGGTAATGATCACGGCACCAATCCCACTTGGCTCACCAAATTTCGTTCTTCTAGGTTAAACCGTTCCTTTGCAGTAACCGTTTTCATGTTTAGGTTTCACTCTGTTTTCTCCTATATGGATACATGTAGTTGGAACTCTAAATCAAACACGGTTTGTGCTTGCTCTTTGAAACTTGGCACAATAATGTAGTTCCACGTTCTATCGCTATGATTGGTGTCCTAGTGAAGTAGCCCCAAGCAGAGACTGACGAGAATCACTTTCATTGAAAGGGTTGCCAAGCTTCCAAAAAACTATGAGTTTCCTGAAATCTCAGCAAACATTTTTTCACCCAATCTTGATGATACTGGCAGGTAATGATCAGTACACCAATCCCACTTGGCTCACCAAATTTCGTTCTTCTAGGTTAAACCGTTCCTTTGCAGGAACCGTTTTCATGTTTAGGTTTCACTCTGTTTTCTCCTATATGGATACATGTAGTTGGAACTCTAAATCAAACACAGTTTGTGCTACCTCTTTGAAACTTGGCACAATAATGTAGTTCCAAGTTCTATCGCGATGATTGGTGTCCTATAGAAGTAGCCCCAAGCAGCGACTGACGAGAATCACTTTCATTGAAAGGGTTGCCAAGCTTCCAAAAAACTACGAGTTTCCTGAAATCTCAGCAAACATTTTTTCACCCAATCTTGATGATACTGGCAGGTAATGATCAGTACACCAATCCCACTTGGCTCACCAAATTTCGTTCTTCTAGGTTAAACCGTTCCTTTGCAGTAACCGTTTTCATGTTTAGGTTTCACTCTGTTTTCTCCTATATGGATACATGTAGTTGGAACTCTAAATCAAACCCGGTTTGTGCTAGCGATTTGAAACTTTGCACAATAATGTAGTTCCAAGTTCTATCGCTATGGTTGGTGTCCTATTGAAGTAGCCCCAAGCAGAGACTGAGGAGAATCACTTTTATTGAAAGGGGGTTGCCAAGCTTCAAAAAACTATGAGTTTCCTGAAATCTCAGCAAACATTTTTTCACCCAATTTGATGATACTGGCAGGTAATGATCAGTACTCCAATCCCACTTGGCTCACCAAATTTCGTTCTTCTAGGTTAAACCGTTCCTTTGCAGTAACCGTTTTCATGTTTAGGTTTCACTCTGTTTTCTCCTATATGGATACATGTATTTGGAACTCTAAATCAAACACGTTTTGTGCTAGCTCTTTGAAACTTGGCACAATAATGTAGTTCCAAGTTCTATCGCTATGGTTGGTGTCCTATTGAAGTAGGCCCCAAGCAGAGACTGACGAGAATCACTTCATTGAAAGGGGTTGCCAAGCTTCCAAAAAACTACGAGTTTCCTGAAACCTCAGCAAACATTTTTTCACCCAATGTTGATGATACTGGCAGGTAATGATCAGTACACCAATCCCACTAGGCTTACCAAATTTCGTTCTTTTAGGTTAAACCGTTCCTTTGCAGTAACCGTTTTCATGTTTAGGTTTCACTCTTTTTTCTCCTATATGGATACACGTTGTTGTAACTCTAAATCAAACAAGGTTTGTGCTAGCTCTTTGAAACTTGGTACAATAATGTATTCCAAGTTCTATCGCTATGGTTTGTGTCCTATTGAAGTAGCCCAAGCAGCGACTGACGAGAATCACTTTCATTGAAAGGGGTTGCCAAGCTTCCAAAACTACGAGTTTCCGGAAATCTCAGCAAACATTTTTTCACCCAATCTTGATCATACTGGCAGGTAATGATCAGTACACCAATCCCACTTGGCTCACCAAATTTCGTTCTTCTAGGTTAAACCGTTCCTTTGCAGTAACCGTTTTATGTTTAGGTTTCACTCTGTTTTCTCCTATATGGATACATGTAGTTGGAACTCTAAATCAAACACGGTTTGTGCTAGCTCTTTGAAACTTGGCACAATAATGTAGTTCCAAGTTCTATCGCTACGGTTGTGTCCTATTGAAGTAGCCCCAAGCAGAAACTGACGAGAATCACTTTCATTGAAAGGGGTTGCCAAGCTTCCAAAAAACTACGAGTTTCCTGAAACCTCAGCAAACATTTTTTCACCCCAATTTGATGATACTCTCAGGTATTGATCAGTACACCAATCCCACTTGGCTCCCCAAATTTCTTTCTTCTAGGTTAAACCGTTCTTTGCAGTAACCGTTTTCATGTTAGGTTTCACTCTGTTTTCTCCTATATGGATACATGTAGTTGGAACTCTAAATCAAACACGGTTTTGTGCTAGCTCTTTGAAACTTGGCACAATAATGTAGTTCCAAAGTTCTATCGCTATGGTTGGTGTCCTATTGAAGTAGCCCCAAGCAGCGATTGACGAGAATCACTTACATTGGAAGGGTTGCCAACCTCCAAAAAAACTACGAGTTTCCGAAAATCTCAGCAAACATTTTTTCACCCAATCTTGATGATACTGGCAGGTAATGATCAGTACACCAATCCCACTTGGCTCACCAAAATTCGTTCTTTTAGGTTAAAACCGTTCCTTTGCAGTAACCGTTTTCATGTTTAGGTTTCACTCTGTTCTCTCCTATATGGATACATGTAGTTGGAACTCTAAATCAAACACAGTTTGTGCTAGCTCTTTGAAACTTGGCACAATAATGTAGTTCCACGTTCTATCGCTATGGTTGATGTCCTTTTGAAGTAGCCCCAAGCACAGAACTAGGAGAATCACATTCATTGAAAGGGGTTGCCAAGCTTCCAAAACTACGAGTTTCCCGGAAATCTCAGCAAACATTTTTTCACCCAATCTTGATCATACTGGCAGGTAATGATCAGTACACCAATCCCACTTGGCTCACCAAATTTCGTTCTTCTAGGTTAAACCGTTCCTTTGCAGTAACTGTTTTCATGTTTAGGTTTCACTCTGTTTTCTCCTATATGGATACATGTAGTTGGACTCTAAATCAAACACGGTTTGTGCTAAGCTCTTTGAAAACTTGGCACAATAATGTAGTTCCAAGTTCTTTCGCTATGGTTTGTTCCTATTGAAGTAGCCCCAAGCAGAGACTGACGAGAATCACTTTCATTGAAAGGGTTGCCAAGCTTCCAAAAAACTACGAGTTTCCTGAAACCTCAGCAAACATTTTTTCACCCAATCTTGATGATACTGGCAGGTAATGATCAATACACCAATCCCACTTGGCTCACCAAATTTCATTCTTCTAGGTTAAACCGTTCCTTTGCAGTAACCGTTTTCATGTTAGGTTTCACTCTGTTTTCTAATATATGGATACATGTAGTTGGAACTCTAAATCAAACACGGTTGTGCTAGCTCTTTGAAACTTGGCACAATAATGTAGTTCCAAGTTCTTATCGCTATGGTTGTGTCCTATTGAAATAGCCCCAAGCAGCGACTGACGAGAATCACTTTCATTGAAAGGGGTTGCCAAGCTTCCAAAAACTACGAGTTTCCGAAATCTCAGCAAACTTTTTTCACCCAATCTTGATGATACTGGCAGGTAATGATCAGTACACCAATCCCACTTGGCTCACCAAATTTCGTTCTTCTAGGTTAAACCGTTCCTTTGCAGTAACCGTTTTCATGTTTACGTTTCACTCTGTTTTCTCCTATATGGATACATGTAGTTGGAACTCTAAATCAAACACGGTTTGTGCTAGCTCTTTGAAACTTGGCACAATAATGTAGTTCCAAGTTCTATCGCTATGGTTGGTGTCCTATTGAAGTAGCCCCAAGCAGAGACTGACGAGAATCACTTTCATTGAAAGGGGTTGCCAAAGCTTCCAAAAAACTACGAGTTTCCTGAAATCTCAGCAAACATTTTTTCACCCAAATCTTGATGATACTGGCAGATAATGATCAGTACACCAATCCCACTAGGCTTACCAAATTTCGTTCTTTTAGGTTAAACCGTTCCTTTGCAGTAACCGTTTTCATGTTTAGGTTTCACTCTTTTTTCTCCTATATGGATACACGTAGTTGGAACTCTAAATCAAACAAGGTTTGTGCTAGCTCTTTGAAACTTGGCACAATAATGTAGTTCCAAGTTCTATCGCTATGGTTGGTGTCCTATTGAAGTAGCCCCAAGCAGCGACTGACGAGAATCACTTTCATTGAAAGGGGTTGCCAAGCTTCCAAAAACTACGAGTTTCCGGAAATCTCAGCAAACATTTTTTCACCCAATCTTGATCATACTGGCAGGTAATGATCAGTACAGCAATCCCACTTGGCTCACCAAAGTTCGTTCTTCTAGGTTAAACCGTTCCTTTGCAGTAACCGTTTTCATGTTTAGGTTTCACTCTGTTTTCTCCTATATGGATACATGTAGTTGGAACTCTAAATCAAACACGGTTTGTGCTAGCTCTTTGAAACTTGGCACAATAATGTAGTTCCAAGTTCTATCGCTATGGTTGATGTCCTTTTGAAGTAGCCCCAAGCACAGACTGAGGAGAATCACTTTCATTGAAAGGGGTTGCCAAGCTTCGAAAAAACTACGAGTTTCCTGAAATCTCAGCAAACATTTTTTCACCCAATCTTGATCATACTGGCAGGTAGTGATCAGTACACCAATCCCACTTGGCTCACCAAATTTCGTTCTTCTAGATTAAACCGTTCCTTTGCAGTAACCGTTTTCATGTTTAGGTTTCACTCTGTTTTCTCCTATATGGATACATGTATTTGGAACTCTAAATCAAACACGGTTTGTGCTAGCTCTTTGAAACTTGGCACAATAATGTAGTTCCAAGTTCTATCGCTATGGTTTGTGTCCTATTAAAGTAGCCCCAAGCAGAGACTGACAAGAATCACTTTCATTGAAAGGGGTTGCCAAGCTTCCAAAAAACTACATGTTTCCTGAAACCTCAGCAAACATTTTTTCACCCAATTTGATGATACTCTCAGGTATTGATCAGTACACCATTCCCACTTGGCTCACCAAATTTATTTCTTCTAGGTTAAACCGTTCCTTTGCAGTAACCGTTTTCATGTTTAGGTTTCACTCTCTTTTCTCCTATATGGATATATGTAATTGGAACTCTAAATCAAACACGATTTGTGCTAGCTCTTTGAAACTTGGCACAATAATGTAGTTCCAAGTTCTATCGCTATGGTTGGTGTCCTATTGAAGTGGCCCAAAGCAGAGACTGACGAGAATCACTTTCATTGAAAGGGGTTGCCAAGCTTCCAAAAAACTACGAGTTTCCTTAAATCTCAGCAAACATTTTTTCAAACAATCTTGATGATACTGGCAGGTAATGATCAGTACACCAATCCCACTGGCTCACCAAATTTCGTTCTTCTAGGTTAAACCGTTCCTTTGCAGTAACCGTTTTCATGTTTACGTTTCACTCTGTTTTCTCCTATATGGATACATGTAGTTGGAACTCTAAATCAAACACGGTTTGTGCTAGCTCTTTGAAACTTGGCACAATAATGTAGTTCCAAGTTCTATCGCTATGATTGGTGTCCTATTGAAGTAGCCCCAAGCAGAGACTGAGGAGAATCACTTTCATTGAAAGGGGTTGCCAAGCTTCCAAAAAACTATGAGTTTCCTGAAATCTCAGCAAACATTTTTTCACCCAATCTTGATGATACTTGCAGGTAATGATCACGGCACCAATCCCACTTGGCTCACCAAATTTCGTTCTTCTAGGTTAAACCGTTCCTTTGCAGTAACCGTTTTCATGTTTAGGTTTCACTCTATTTTCTCCTATATGGATACATGTAGTTGGAACTCTAAATCAAACACGGTTTGTGCTAGCTCTTTGAAACTTGGCACAACAATGTAGTTCCAAGTTATATCGCTATGGTTTGTGTCCTATTGAAGTAGCCCCAAACGGAGACTGACGAGAATCACTTTCATTGAAAGGGGTTGCCAAGCTTCCAAAAAACTACGAGTTTCCTGAAATCTCAGCAAACATTTTTTCACCCAATCTTGATCATACTGGCAGGTAGTGATCAGAACACCAATCCCACTTGGCTCACCAAATTTCGTTCTTCTAGATTAAACCGTTCCTTTGCAGTAACCGTTTTCATGTTTAGGTTTCACTCTGTTTTCTCCTATATGGATACATGTATTTGGAACTCTAAATCAAACACGGTTTGTGCTAGCTCTTTGAAACTTGGCACAATAATGTAGTTCCAAGTTCTATCGCTATGGTTTGTGTCCTATTAAAGTAGCCCCAAGCAGAGACTGACAAGAATCACTTTCATTGAAAGGGGTTGCCAAGCTTCCAAAAAACTACATGTTTCCTGAAACCTCAGCAAACATTTTTTCACCCAATTTGATGATACTCTCAGGTATTGATCAGTACACCAATCCCACTTGGCTCACCAAATTTATTTCTTCTAGGTTAAACCGTTCCTTTGCAGTAACCGTTTTCATGTTTAGGTTTCACTCTATTTTCTCCTATATGGATACATGTAGTTGGAACTCTAAATCAAACACGATTTGTGCTAGCTCTTTGAAACTTGGCACAATAATGTAGTTCCAAGTTCTATCGCTATGGTTGGTGTCCTATTGAAGTGGCCCAAAGCAGAGACTGACGAGAATCACTTTCATTGAAAGGGGTTGCCAAGCTTCCAAAAAACTACGAGTTTCCGAAATTCTCAGCAAACATTTTTTCACCCAATGTTGATGATACTGGCAGGTAATGATCAGTACACCAATCCCACTTGGCTCACCAAATTTCTTTCTTCTAGGTTAAACCGTTCCTTTGCAGTAACCGTTTTCATGTTTAGGTTTCACTCTGTTCTCTCCTATATGGATACATGTAGTTGGAACTCTAAATCAAACACAGTTTGTGCTAGCTCTTTGAAACTTGGCACAATAATGTAGTTCCACGTTCTATCGCTATGGTTGATGTCCTTTTGAAGTAGCCCCAAGCACAGACTGACGAGAATCACTTTAATTGAAAGGGGTTGCCAAGCTTCCAAAAAACTACGAGTTTCCTGAAACCTCAGCAAACATTTTTTCACCCAATCTTGATGATACTTGCAGGTAATGATCACGGCACCAATCCCACTTGGCTCACCAAATTTCGTTCTTCTAGGTTAAAACGTTCCTTTGCAGTAACCCTTTTCATGTTTACGTTTCACTCTGTTTTCTCCTATATGGATACATGTTGTTGGAACTCTAAATCAAACACGATTTGTGCTAGCTCTTTGAAACTTGGCACAATAATGTAGTTCCAAGTTCTATCGCTATGGTTGATGTCCTTTTGAAGTAGCCCCAAGCACAGACTGACGAGAATCACTTTAATTGAAAGGGGTTGCCAAGCTTCCAAAAAACTACGAGTTTCCTGAAGTCTCAGCAAACATTTCTTCACCCAATCTTGATGATACTGGCAGGTAATGATCAGTAAACCAATCCCACTTGGCTCACCAAATTTCGTTCTTCTAGGTTAAACCGTTCCTTTGCAGTAACCCTTTTCATGTTTACGTTTCACTCTGTTTTCTCCTATATGGATACATGTTGTTGGAACTCTAAATCAAACACGGTTTGTGCTAGCTCTTTGAAACTTGGCACAATAATGTAGTTCCAAGTTCTATCGCTATGGTTTGTGTCCTATTGAAGTAGCCCCAAGCACAGACTGACGAGAATCACTTTCATTGAAAGGGGTTGCCAAGCTTCCAAAAAACTACACGTTTCCTGAAACCTCAGCAAACATTTTTTCACCCAATTTGATGATACTGGCAGGTATTGATCAGTACACCAATACTTGGCTCACCAAATTTCTTTCTTCTAGGTTAAACCGTTCCTTTGCAGTAACCGTTTTCATGTTTAGGTTTCACTCTGTTTTCTCCTATATGGATACATGTAATTGGAACTCTAAATCAAACACGATTTGTGCTAGCTCTTTGAAACTTGGCACAATAATGTAGTTCCAAGTTCTATCGCTATGGTTGGTGTCCTATTGAAGTAGCCCCAAAGCAGAGACTGACGAGAATCACTTTCATTGAAAGGGGTTGCCAAGCTTCCAAAAAACTACGAGTTTCCGAAAATCTCAGCAAACATTTTTTCACACAATGTTGATGATACTGGCAGGTAATGATCAGTACACCAATCCCACTTGGCTCACCAAATTTCGTTCTTCTAGATTAAACCGTTCCTTTGCAGTAACCGTTTTCATGTTTAGGTTTCACTCTGTTTCCTCCTATATGGATACATGTATTTGGAACTCTAAATCAAACACGGTTTGTGCTAGCTCTTTGAAACTTGGCACAATAATGTAGTTCCAAGTTCTATCGCTATGGTTTGTGTCCTATTGAAGTAGCCCCAAGCACAGACTGACGAGAATCACTTTCATTGAAAGGGGTTGCCAAGCTTCCAAAAAACTACGAGTTTCCTGAAACCTCAGCAAACATTTTTTCACCCAATTTGATGATACTGGCAGGTATTGATCAGTACACCAATACTTGGCTCACCAAATTTCTTTCTTCTAGGTTAAACCGTTCCTTTGCAGTAACCGTTTTCATGTTTAGGTTTCACTCTGTTTTCTCCTATATGGATACATGTAGTTGGAACTCTAAATCAAACACGGTTTGTGCTAGCTCTTTGAAACTTGGCACAATAATGTAGTTCCAAGTTCTATCGCTATGTTTGGTGTCCTATTGAAGTAGCCCCAAGCAGAGACTGACGACAATCACTTTCATTGAAAGGGGTTGCCAAGCTTCCAAAAAACTACGAGTTTCCTGAAATCTCAGCAAACATTTTTTCACCCAATCCTGATCATACTGGCAGGTAGTGATCAGTACACCAATCCCACTTGGCTCACCAAATTTCGTTCTTCTAGATTAAACCGTTCCTTTGCAGTAACCGTTTTCATGTTTAGGTTTCACACTGTTTTCTCCTATATGGATACATGTAGTTGGAACTCTAAATCAAACACGGTTTGTGCTAGCTCTTTGAAACTTGGCACAATAATGTAGTTCCAAGTTCTATCGCTATGGTTTGTGTCCTATTGAAGTAGCCCCAAGCACAGACTGACGAGAATCACTTTCATTGAAAGGGGTTGCCAAGCTTCCAGAAAACTACGAGTTTCCTGAAACCTCAGCAAACATTTTTTCACCCAATTTGATGATACTGGCAGGTATTGATCAGTACACCAATACTTGGCTCACCAAATTTCTTTCTTCTAGGTTAAACCGCTCCTTTGCAGTAACCGTTTTCATGTTTAGGTTTTACTCTGTTTTCTACTATATGGATATATGTAATTGGAACTCTAAATCAAACACGGTTTGTGCTAGCTCTTTGATACTTGGCAGAATAATGTAGTTCCAAGTTCTGTCGCTGTGGTTGGTGTCCTATTGAAGTAGCCCCAAGCAGAGACTGACGAGAATCACTTTCATTGAAAGGGGTTGCCAAGCTTCCAAAAAACTACGAGTTTCCTGAAATCTGAGCAAACATTTTTTCACCCAATCTTGATGATACTTGCAGGTAATGATCACGGCACCAATCTCACTTGGCTCACCAAATTTCGTTCTTCTAGGTTAAACCGTTCCTTTGCAGTAACCGTTTTCATGTTTAGGTTTCACTCTATTTTCTCCTATATGGATACATGTAGTTGGAACTCTAAATCAAACACGGTTTGTGCTAGCTCTTTGAAACTTGGCACAACAATGTAGTTCCAAGTTATATCGCTATGGTTTGTGTCCTATTGAAGTAGCCCCAAACAGAGACTGACGAGAATCACTTTCATTGAAAGGGGTTGCCAAGCTTCCAAAAAACTACGAGTTTCCAGAAATCTCAGCAAACATTTTTTCACCCAATCTTGATGATACTGGCAGGTAATGATCAGTACACCAATCCCACTTGGCTCACCAAATTTCGTTCTTCTAGGTTAAACCGTTCCTTTGCAATAACCGTTTTCATGTTTAGGTTTCACTCTGTTTTCTCCTATATGGATACATGTAGTTGGAACTCTAAATCAAACCCGGTTTGTGCTAGCGATTTGAAACTTGGCACAATAATGTAGTTCCAAGTTCTATCGCTATGGTTGGTGTCCTATTGAAGTAGCCCCAAGCAGAGACTGAGGAGAATCACTTTCATTGAAAGGGGTTGCCAAGCTTCCAAAAAACTACGAGTTTCCTGAAATCTCAGCAAACATTTTTTCACCCAATTTGATGATACTAGCAGGTAATGATCAGTACACCAATCCCACTTGGCTCACCAAATTTCGTTCTTCTAGGTTAAACCGTTCCTTTGCAGTAACCGTTTTCATGTTTAGGTTTCACTCTGTTTTCTCCTATATGGATACATGTATTTGGAACTCTAAATCAAACACGTTTTGTGCAAGCTCTTTGAAACTTGGCACAATAATGTAGTTCCAAGTTCTATCGCTATGGTTGGTGTCCTATTGAAGTAGCCCCAAGCAGAGACTGACGAGAATCACTTTCATTGAAAGGGGTTGCCAAGCTTCAAAAAACTACGAGTTTCCTGAAACCTCAGCACACATTTTTCACCCAATTTGATGATACTGGCAGGTATTGTCAGTACACCAATCCCACTTGGCTCACCAAATTTCTTTCTTCTAGGTTAAACCGTTCCTTTGCAGTAACCGTTTTCATGTTTAGGTTTCACTCTGTTTTCTCCTATATGGATACATGTAGTTGGAACGCTAAATCAAACACGGTTTGTGCTACCTCTTTGAAACTTGGCACAATAATGTAGTTCCAAGTTCTATCGCTATGGTTGGTGTCCTTTCAAAGTAGCCCCAAGCAGAGACTGACGAGAATCACTTTCATTGAAAGGGTTGCCAAGCTTCCAAAAAACTACGAGTTTCCTGAAATCTCAGCAAACATATTTTTCACCCAATCTTGATGATACTGGCAGGTAATGATCAGTACACCAATCCCACTTGGCTCACCAAATTTCGTTCTTCTAGGTTAAACCGTTCCTTTGCAGTAACCGTTTTTCATGTTTAGGTTTCACTCTGTTTTCTCCTATATGGATACATGTAGTTGGAACTGTAAATCAAACACGGTTTGTGCGAGCTCTTTGAAACTTGGCACAATATGTAGTTCCAAGTTCTATCGCTATGGTTTGTGTCCTATTGAAGTAGCCCCAAGCACAGACTGACAAGAATCACTTTCATTGAAAGGGGTTGCCAAGCTTCCAAAAAACTACGAGTTTCCTGAAACCTCAGCAAACATTTTTTCACCCAATTTGATGATACTGGCAGGTATTGATCAGTACACCAATACTTGGCTCACCAAATTTCTTTCTTCTAGGTTAATCCGCTCCTTTGCAGTAACCGTTTTCATGTTTAGGTTTTACTCTGTTTTCCCTATATGGATATATGTAATTGGAACTCTAAATCAAACACGGTTTGTGCAAGCTCTTTGAAACTTGGCACAATAATGATGTCCAAGATTCTATCGTTATGGTTGGTGTCCTATTGAAGTAGACAAAGCAGAGACTGGACGGAGAATCACTTTTCATTGAAAGGGGTGCCAAGCTTCCAAAAAACTACAGAGTTTCCTGAAACCTCAGCAAACATTTTTTCAACCCAATCTTGATGATACTTGCAGGTAATGATCACGGCACCAATCCCACTTGCCTCACCAAATTTCGTTCTTCTAGGTTAAACCGCTCCTTTGCAGTAACCGTTTTTTTGTTTAGGTTTCACTCTGTTTTCTCCTATATGGATACATGTAGTCGGAACTGTAAATCAAACACGGTTTGTGCTAGCTCTTTGAAACTTGGCACAATAATGTAGTTCCAAGTTCTATTGCTATGGTTGGTGTCCTATTGAAGTAGCCCCAAGCAGAGACTGACGAGAATCACTTTCATTGAAAGGGGTTGCCAAGCTTCCAAAAAACTACGAGTTTCCTGAAATCTCAGCAAACATATTTTTTCAACCAATCTTGATGATACTGGCAGGTAATGATCAGTACACCAATCCCACTTGGCTCACCAAATTTCGTTTTTCTAGTTAAACCGTTCCTTTGCAGTAACCGTTTTCATGTTTAGGTTTCACTCTGTTTTCTCCTATATGGATACATGTAGTTGGAACTGTAAATCAATCACAGTTTGTGCTAGCTCTTTGAAACTTGGCACAATAATGTAGTTCCAAGTTCTAACGCTATGGTTGATGTCCCATTGAAGTAGCCCCAAGCAGAGACTCACGAGAATCACTTTCATTAAAAGGGGTTGCCAAGCTTCCAAAAAACTAGGAGTTTCCTGAAATCTCAGCAAACATTTTTTCACCCAATCTTGATGATACTGGCAGGTAATGATCAGTATACCAATCCCACTTGGCTCACCAAATTTCGTTCTTCTAGGTTAAACCGTTCCTTTGCAGTAACCGTTTTTCATGTTTAGGTTTCACTCTGTTTTCTCCTATATGGATACATGTAGTTGGAACTCTAAATCAAACACGGTTTGTGCTAGCTCTTTGAAACTTGGCACAATAATGTAGTTCCAAGTTCTATCGCTATGGTTTGTGTCCTATTGAAGGAGCCCCAAGCAGAGACTGACGAGAATCACTTTCATTGAATGGGGTTGCCAAGCTTCCAAAAAACTACGAGTTTCCTGAAACCTCAGCAAACAATTTTCTCATCAATTTGATGATACTGGCAGGTAATGATCAGTACACCAATGCCACTTGGCTCACCAAATTTCGTTCTTCTAGGTTAACCGTTCCTTTGCAGTAATCGTTTTCATGTTTAGGTTTCACTCTGTTTTCTCCTATATGGATACATGTAGTTGGAACTCTAAATCAAACACGTTTGTGCTGGCTCTTTGAAACTTGGCACAATAATGTAGTTCCAAGTTCTATCGCTATGATTGGTGTCCTAGTGAAGTAGCCCCAAGCAGAGACTGACGAGAATCACTTTCATTGAAAGGGGTTGCCAAGCTTCCAAAAACTACGAGTTTCCGGAAATCACAGCAAACATTTTTTCACCCAATGTTGATGATACTGGCAGGTAATGATCAGTACACCAATCCCACTTGGCTCACCAAATTTCGTTCTTCTAGGTTAAACCGTTCCTTTGCAGTAACCGTTTTCATGTTTACGTTTCACTCTGTTTTCTCCTATATGGATACATGTTGTTGGAACTCTAAATCAAACACGGTTTGTGCTAGCTCTTTGAAACTTGGCACAATAATGTAGTTCCAAGTTCTATCGCTATGGTTTGTGTCCTATTGAAGTAGCCCCAAGCACAGACTGACGAGAATCACTTTCATTGAAAGGGGTTGCCAAGCTTCCAAAAAACTACGAGTTTCCTGAAACCTCAGCAAACATTTTTTCACCCAATTTGATGATACTGGCAGGTATTGATCAGTACACCAATACTTGGCTCACCAAATTTCTTTCTTCTAGGTTAAACCGTTCCTTTGCAGTAACCGTTTTCATGTTTAGGTTTCACTCTGTTTTCTCCTATATGGATACATGTAATTGGAACTCTAAATCAAACACGATTTGTGCTAGCTCTTTGAAACTTGGCACAATAATGTAGTTCCAAGTTCTATCGCTATGGTTGGTGTCCTATTGAAGTAGCCCCAAGCAGAGACTGACGAGAATCACTTTCATTGAAAGGGGTTGCCAAGCTTCCAAAAAACTACGAGTTTCCGAAAATCTCAGCAAACATTTTTTCACCCAATGTTGATGATACTGGCAGGTAATGATCAGTACACCAATCCCACTTGGCTCACCAAATTTCGTTCTTCTAGATTAAACCGTTCCTTTGCAGTAACCGTTTTCATGTTTAGGTTTCACTCTGTTTCCTCCTATATGGATACATGTAGTTGGAACTCTAAATCAAACACGGTTTGTGCTAGCTCTTTGAAACTTGGCACAATAATGTAGTTCCAAGTTCTATCGCTATGGTTTGTGTCCTATTGAAGTAGCCCCAAGCACAGACTGACGAGAATCACTTTCATTGAAAGGGGTTGCCAAGCTTCCAAAAAACTACGAGTTTCCTGAAACCTCAGCAAACATTTTTTCACCCAATTTGATGATACTGGCAGGTATTGATCAGTACACCAATACTTGGCTCACCAAATTTCTTTCTTCTAGGTTAAACCGTTCCTTTGCAGTAACCGTTTTCATGTTTAGGTTTCACTCTGTTTTCTCCTATATGGATATATGTAATTGGAACTCTAAATCAAACACGATTTGTGCTAGCTCTTTGAAACTTGGCACAATAATGTAGTTCCAAGTTCTATCGCTATGGTTGGTGTCCTATTGTAGTAGCCCAAAGCAGAGACTGACGAGAATCACTTTCATTGAAAGGGGTTGACAAGCTTCCAAAAAACCTACGAGTTTCCGAAAATCTCAGCAAACATTTTTTCACCCAATGTTGATGATACTGGCAGGTAATGATCAGTACACCAATCCCACTTGGCTCACCAAATTTCTTTCTTCTAGGTTAAACCGTTCCTTTGCAGTAACCGTTTTCATGTTTAGGTTTCACTCTGTTCTCTCCTATATGGATACATGTAGTTGGAACTCTAAATCAAACACAGTTTGTGCTAGCTCTTTGAAACTTGGCACAATAATGTAGTTCCACGTTCTATCGCTATGGTTGATGTCCTTTTGAAGTAGCCCAAGCACAGACTGACGAGAATCACTTTCATTGAAAGGGGTTGCCAAGCTTCCAAAAAACTACGAGTTTCCTGAAATCTCAGCAAACATTTTTTCACCCAATCTTGATCATACTGGCAGGTAGTGATCAGTACACCAATCCCACTTGGCTCACCAAATTTCGTTCTTCTAGATTAAACCGTTCCTTTGCAGTAACCGTTTTCATGTTCAGGTTTCACTCTGTTTTCTCCTATATGGATACATGTAGTTGGAACTCTAAATCAAACACGGTTTGTGCTAGCTCTTTGAAACTTGGCACAATAATGTAGTTCCAAGTTCTATCGCTATGGTTTGTGTCCTATTGAAGTAGCCCCAAGCACAGACTGACGAGAATCACTTTCATTGAAAGGGGTTGCCAAGCTTCCAAAAAACTACGAGTTTCCTGAAACTTCAGCAAACATTTTTTCACCCAATTTGATGATACTGGCAGGTATTGCTCAGTACACCAATACTTGGCTCACCAAAATTTCGTTCTTCTAGGTTTAAACCGTTCCTTTGCAGTAACCGTTTTCATGTTTAGGTTTCACTCTGTTTTCTCCTATATGGATACATGTATTTGGAACTCTAAATCAAACACGGTTTGTGCTAGCTCTTTGAAACTTGGCACAATAATGTAGTTCCAAGTTCTATCGCTATGGTTTGTGTCCTATTGTAGGAGCCCCAAGCAGAGACTGACGAGAATCACTTTCATTGAATGGGGTTGCCAAGCTTCCAAAAATCTACGAGTTTCCTGAAACCTCAGCAAACATTTTTTCACCCAATCTTGATGATACTTGCAGGTAATGATCACGGCACCAATCCACTTGCTCACCAAATTTCGTTCTTCTAGGTTAAACCGTTCCTTTGCAGTAACCGTTTTTTTGTTTAGGTTTCACTCTGTTTTCTCCTATATGGATACATGTAGTCGGAACTGTAAATCAAACACGGTTTGTGCTAGCTCTTTGAAACTTGGCACAATAATGTAGTTCCAAGTTCTATCGCTATGGTTGGTGTCCTATTGAAGTAGCCCCAAGCAGAGACTGACGAGAATCACTTTCATTGAAAGGGGTTGCCAAGCTTCCCAAAAACTACGAATTTCCTGAAATGTCAGCAAACATTTTTTCAACCAATCTTGATGATACTGGCAGGTAATGATCAGTACACCAATCCCACTGGCTCACCAAATTTCGTTCTTCTAGGTTAAACCGTTCCTTTGCAGTAACCTTTTTCATGTTTTAGGTTTCACTCTGTTTTCCTCCTATATGGATACATGTAGTTGGAACTCTAAATCAAACACGGTTTGTGCTAGCTCTTTGAAACTTCGCACAATAATGTAGTTCCAAGTTCTATCGCTATGATTGGGTGTCCTATTGAAGTAGCCCCAAGCAGAGACTGACGAGAATCACTTTCATTGAAAGGGGTTGCCAGGCTTCCAAAAAACTACGAGTTTCCTGAAATCTCAGCAAACATTTTTTCAACCAATCTTGATGATACTTGCAGGTAATGATCACGGCACCAATCCCACTTGGATCACCAAATTTCGTTCTTCTAGGTTAAACCGTTCCTTTGCAGTAACCATTTTCATGTTTAGGTTTCACTCTGTTTTCTCCTATATGGATACATGTATTTGGAACTCTAAATCAAACACGGTTTGTGCTAGCTCTTTGAAACTTGGCACAATAATGTAGTTCCAAGTTCTATCGCTATGGTTTGTGTCCTATTGTAGGAGCCCCAAGCAGAGACTGACGAGAATCACTTTCATTGAATGGGGTTGCCAAGCTTCCAAAAAACTACGAGTTTCCTGAAACCTCAGCAAACATTTTTTCACTCAATTTGATGATACTGGCAGGTAATGATCAGTACACCAATCCCACTTGCTCAACCAAATTTCGTTCTTCTAGGTTAAACCGTTCCTTTGCAGTAACCGTTTTCTTGTTTAGGTTTCACTCTGTTTTCTCCTATATGGATACATGTAGTTGGAACTCTAAATCAAACACGGTTTGTGCTTGCCTCTTTGAAATTTGGCACAATAATGTAGTTCACCTTTCTATCGCTATGATTGGTGTCCTAGTGAAGTAGCCCCAAGCAGAGACTGACGAGAATCACTTTCATTGAAATGGGTTGCCAAGCTTCCAAAAAACTATGAGTTTCCTGAAATCTCAGCAAACATTTTTCACCCAATCTTGATGATACTTGCAGGTAATGATCACGGCACCAATCCCACTTGGCTCACCAAATTTCGTTCTTCTAGGTTAAACCGTTCCTTTGCAGTAACCGTTTTCATGTTTAGGTTTCACTCTATTTTCTCCTATATGGATACATGTAGTTGGAAACTCTAAATCAAACACGGTTTGTGCTAGCTCTTTGAAACTTGGCACAACAATGTAGTTCCAAGTTATATCGCTATGGTTTGTGTCCTATTGAAGTAGCCCCAAGCAGAGACTGACGAGAATCACTTTCATTGAAAGGGGTTGCCAAGCTTCCAAAAAACTAAGAGTTTCCAGAAATCTCAGCAAACATTTTTTCACCCAATCTTGATGATACTGGCAGGTAATTATCAGTACACCAATCCCACTTGGCTCACCAAATTTCGTTCTTCTAGGTTAAACCGTTCCTTTGCAGTAACCGTTTTCATGTTTAGGTTTCACTCTGTTTTCTCCTATATGTATACATGTAGTTGGAACTCTAAATCAAACACAGTTTGTGCTACCTCTTTGAAACTAGGCACAATAATGTAGTTCCAAGTTCTATCGCTACGGTTGGTGTCCTATTGAAGTAGCCCCAAGCAGAGACTGACGAGAATCACTTTCATTGAAAGGGGTTGCCAAGCTTCCAAAAAACTACGAGTTTCCTGAAATCTCAGCATACATTTTTTCACCCAAACTTGATGATATTGGCAGGTAATGATCAGTACACCAATCCCACTTGCTCACCAAATTTCGTTCTTCTAGGTTAAACCGTTCCTTTGCAGAAACCGTTTTCATGTTTAGGTTTCACTCTGTTTTCTCCTATATGGATACATGTAGTTGGAACTCTAAATCAAACCCGGTTTGTGCTAGCGATTTGAAACCTTGGCACAATAATGTAGTTCCAAGTTCTATCGCTATGGTTGGTGTCCTATTGAAGTAGCCCCAAGCAGAGACTGACGAGAATCACTTTCATTGAAAGGGGTTGCCAAGCTTCCAAAAAACTATGAGTTTCCTGAAATCTCAGCAAACATTTTTTCACCCAATCTTAATGATACTGGCAGGTAATGATCAGTACACCAATCCCACTTGGCTCACCAAATTTCGTTCTTCTAGGTTAAACCGTTCCTTTGCAGTAACCCTTTTCATGTTTAGGTTTCACTCTGTTTTCTCCTATATGGATACATGTATTTTGGAACTCTAAATCAAACACGTTTTGTGCTAGCTCTTTGAAACTTGGCACAATAATGTAGTTCCAAGTTCTATCGCTATGGTTTGTGTCCTATTGAAGTAGCCCCAAGCAGAGACTGACGAGAATCACTTTCATTGAAAGGGGTTGCCAAGCTTCCAAAAAACTACGAGTTTCCTGAAACCTCAGCAAACATTTTTTCACCCAATTTGATGATACTGGCAGGTATTGTCAGTACACCAATCCCACTTGGCTCACCAAATTTCTTTCTTCTAGGTTAAACCGTTCCTTTGCAGTAACCGTTTTCATGTTTAGGTTTCACTCTGTTTTCTCCTATATGGATACATGTAGTTGGAACGCTAAATCAAACACGGTTTGTGCTACCTCTTTGAAATTTGGCACAATAATGTAGTTCCAAGTTCTATCGCTATGGTTGGTGTCCTTTCAAAGTAGCCCCAAGCAGAGACTGACGAGAATCACTTTCATTGAAAGGGGTTGCCAAGCCTCCAAAAAACTACGAGTTTCCTGAAATCTCAGCAAACATTTTTTCACCCAATCTTGATGATACTGGCAGGTAATGATGAGTACACCAATCCCACTGGTCTCACCAAATTTCGTTCTTCTAGGTTAAACCGTTCCTTTGCAGTAACCGTTTTCATGTTTAGGTTTCACTCTGTTTTCTCCTATATGGATACATGTAGTTGGAACTCTAAATCAAACCCGGTTTGTGCTAGCGATTTGAAACTTGGCAAAATAATGTAGTTCCAAGTTCTATCGCTATGGTTGGTGTCCTATTGAGGTAGACCCAAGCAGAGACTGAGGAGAATCACTTTCATTGAAAGGGGTTGCCAAGCTTCCAAAAAACTATGAGTTTCCTGAAATCTCAGCAAACATTTTTTCACCCAATTTGATGATACTGGCAGGTAATGATGAGTACACCAATCCCACTTGGCTCACCAAATTTCTTTCTTCTAGGTTAAACCGTTCCTTTGCAGTAACCGTTTTCATATTTAGGTTTCACTCTGTTTTCTCCTATATGGATACATTTAGTTGGAACGCTAAATTAAACACGGTTTGTGCTACTTCTTTGAAACTTGGCACAATAATGTAGTTCCAAGTTCTATCGCTATGGTTGGTGTCCTTTCAAAGTAGCCCCAAGCAGAGACTGACGAGAATCACTTTCATTCAAAGGGGTTACCAAGCTTCCAAAAAACTACGAGTTTCCTGAAATCTCAGCAAACATATTTTTTCACCAAATCTTGATGATACTGGCAGGTAATGATCAGTACAGCAATCCCACTTGGCTCACCAAATTTCGTTCTTCTAGGTTAAACCGTTCCTTTGCAGTAACCGTTTTCATGTTTAGGTTTCACTCTGTTTTCTCCTATAGGGATACATGTAGTTGGAACTCTAAATCAAACACGGTTTGTACTAGCTCTTTGAAACTTGGCACAATAATGTAGTTCCAAGTTCTGTGGCTATGATTGGTGTCATATTGAAGTAGCCCCAAGCAGAGACTGAGGAGAATCACTTTCATTGAAAGGGGTTGCCAAGCTTCCAAAAAACTACGAGTTTCCTGAAATCTCAGCAAACATTTTTTCACCCAATCTTGATGATACTTGCAGGTATTGATCACGGCACCAATCCCACTTGGCTCACCAAATTTCGTTCTTCTAGGTTAAACCGTTCCTTTGCAGTAACCGTTTTCATGTTTAGGTTTCACTCTGTTTTCTCCTATATGGATACATGTAGTTGGAACTCTAAATCAAACACGGTTTGTGCTAGCTCTTTGAAACTTGGCACAATAATGTAGTTCCAAGTTCTATCGCTATGGTTGGTGTCCTTTCAAAGTAGCCCCAAGCAGAGACTGACAAGAATCACTTTCATTGAAAGGGGTTGCCAAGCTTCCAAAAAACTACGAGTTTCCTGAAATCTCAGCAAACATTTTTTCACCCAATCTTGATGATACTGGCAGGTAATGATCAGTACACCAATCCCACTTGGCTGACCAAATTTCGTTCTTCTAGGTTAAACCGTTCCTTTGCAGTAACCATTTTCATGTTAAGGTTTCACTCTGTTTTCTCCTATATGGATACAATTATTCGGAACTCTAAATCAAACACGGTTTGTGCTAGCCCTTGGAAATTTGGCACAATAATGGAGTTCCAAGTTCTGTCGCTACGGTTGGTGTCCAATTGAAGTAGCCCCAAGCAGAGACTGACGAGAATCACTTTCATTCAAAGGGGTTACCAAGCTTCCAAAAAACTACGAGTTTCCTGAAATCTCAGCAAACATATTTTTTCACCAAATCTTGATGATACTGGCAGGTAATGATCAGTACAGCAATCCCACTTGGCTCACCAAATTTCGTTCTTCTAGGTTAAACCGTTCCTTTGCAGTAACCGTTTTCATGTTTAGGTTTCACTCTGTTTTCTCCTATATGGATACATGTAGTTGGAACTCTAAATCAAACCCGGTTTGTGCTAGCGATTTGAAACTTGGCACAATAATGTAGTTCCAAGTTCTATCGCTATGGTTGGTGTCCTATTGAAGTAGCCCCAAGCAGAGACTGAGGAGAATCACTTTCATTGAAAGGGGTTGCCAAGCTTCCAAAAAACTACGAGTTTCCTGAAATCTCAGCAAACATTTTTTCACCCAATCTTAATGATACTGGCAGGTAATGATCAGTACACCAATCCCACTTGGCTCACCAAATTTCGTTCTTCTAGGTTAAACCGTTCCTTTGCAGTAACCCTTTTCATGTTTAGGTTTCACTCTGTTTTCTCCTATATGGATACATGTATTTGGAACTCTAAATCAAACACGTTTTGTGCTAGCTCTTTGAAACTTGGCACAATAATGTAGTTCCAAGTTCTATCGCTATGGTTTGTGTCCTATTGAAGTAGCCCCAAGCAGAGACTGACGAGAATCACTTTCATTGAAAGGGGTTGCCAAGATTCCAAAAAACTACGAGTTTCCTGAAACCTCAGCAAACATTTTTTCACCCAATTTGATGATACTGGCAGGTATTGTCAGTACACCAATCCCACTTGGCTCACCAAATTTCTTTCTTCTAGGTTAAACCGTTCCTTTGCAGTAACCGTTTTCATGTTTAGGTTTCACTCTGTTTTCTCATATATGGATACAAGTAGTTGGAACGCTAAATCAAACACGGTTTGTGCTACCTCTTTGAAATTTGGCACAATAATGTAGTTCCAAGTTCTATCGCTATGGTTGGTGTCCTTTCAAAGTAGCCCCAAGCAGAGACTGACGAGAATCACTTTCATTGAAAGGGGTTGCCAAGCTTCCAAAAAACTACGAGTTTCCTGAAATCTCAGCAAACATATTTTTTCACCCAATCTTGATGATACTGGCAGGTAATGATCAGTACACCAATCCCACTTGGCTCACCAAATTTCGTTCTTCTAGGTTAAACCGTTCCTTTGCAGTAACCGTTTTCATGTTTAGGTTTCACTCTATTTTCTCCTATATGGATACATGTAGTTGGAACTCTAAATCAAACACGGTTTGTGCTAGCTCTTTGAAACTTGGCACAACAATGTAGTTCCAAGTTATATCGCTATGGTTTGTGTCCTATTGAAGTAGCCCCAAGCAGAGACTGACGAGAATCACTTTCATTGAAAGGGGTTGCCAAGCTTCCAAAAACCTACGAGTTTCCAGAAATCTCAGCAAACACTTTTTCACCCAATCTTGATGATACTGGCAGGTAATGATCAGTACACCAATCCCACTTGTCTCACCAAATTTCGTTCTTCTAGGTTAAACCGTTCCTTTGCAGTAACCGTTTTCATGTTTAGGTTTCACTCTGTTTTCTCCTATATGGATACATGTAGTTGGAACTCTAAATCAAACACGGTTTGTGCTACCTCTTTGAAACTTGGCACAATAATGTAGTTCCAAGTTCTATCGCTATGGTTTGTGTCCTATAGAAGTAGCCCCAAGCAGAGACTGACGAGAATCACTTTCATTGAAAGGGGTTGCCAAGCTTCCAAAAAACTACGAGTTTCCTGAAATCTCAGCAAACATTTTTTCACCCAATCTTGATGATACTGGCAGGTAATGATGAGTACACCAATCCCACTGGTCTCACCAAATTTCGTTCTTCTAGGTTAAACCGTTCCTTTGCAGTAACCGTTTTCATGTTTAGGTTTCACTCTGTTTTCTCCTATATGGATACATGTAGTTGGAACTCTAAATCAAACCCGGTTTGTGCTAGCGATTTGAAACTTGGCACAATAATGTAGTTCCAAGTTCTATCGCTATGGTTGGTGTCCTATTGAAGTAGCCCCAAGCAGAGACTGAGGAGAATCACTTTCATTGAAAGGGGTTGCCAAGCTTCCAAAAAACTACGAGTTTCCTGAAATCTCAGCAAACATTTTTTCACCCAATCTTAATGATACTGGCAGGTAATGATCAGTACACCAATCCCACTTGGCTCACCAAATTTCGTTCTTCTAGGTTAAACCGTTCCTTTGCAGTAACCCTTTTCATGTTTAGGTTTCACTCTGTTTTCTCCTATATGGATACATGTATTTGGAACTCTAAATCAAACACGTTTTGTGCTAGCTCTTTGAAACTTGGCACAATAATGTAGTTCCAAGTTCTATCGCTATGGTTTGTGTCCTATTGAAGTAGCCCCAAGCAGAGACTGACGAGAATCACTTTCATTGAAAGGGGTTGCCAAGATTCCAAAAAACTACGAGTTTCCTGAAACCTCAGCAAACATTTTTTCACCCAATTTGATGATACTGGCAGGTATTGTCAGTACACCAATCCCACTTGGCTCACCAAATTTCTTTCTTCTAGGTTAAACCGTTCCTTTGCAGTAACCGTTTTCATGTTTAGGTTTCACTCTGTTTTCTCATATATGGATACAAGTAGTTGGAACGCTAAATCAAACACGGTTTGTGCTACCTCTTTGAAATTTGGCACAATAATGTAGTTCCAAGTTCTATCGCTATGGTAGGTGTCCTTTCAAAGTAGCCCCAAGCAGAGACTGACGAGAATCACTTTCATTGAAAGGGGTTGCCAAGCTTCCAAAAAACTACGAGTTTCCTGAAATCTCAGCAAACATATTTTTTCACCCAATCTTGATGATACTGGCAGGTAATGATCAGTACACCAATCCCACTTGGCTGACCAAATTTCGTTCTTCTAGGTTAAACCGTTCCTTTGCAGTAACCGTTTTCATGTTTAGGTTTCACTCTATTTTCTCCTATATGGATACATGTAGTTGGAACTCTAAATCAAACACGGTTTGTGCTAGCTCTTTGAAACTTGGCACAACAATGTAGTTCCAAGTTATATCGCTATGGTTTGTGTCCTATTGAAGTAGCCCCAAGCAGAGACTGACGAGAATCACTTTCATTGAAAGGGGTTGCCAAGCTTCCAAAAACCTACGAGTTTCCAGAAATCTCAGCAAACACTTTTTCACCCAATCTTGATGATACTGGCAGGTAATGATCAGTACACCAATCCCACTTGTCTCACCAAATTTCGTTCTTCTAGGTTAAACCGTTCCTTTGCAGTAACCGTTTTCATGTTTAGGTTTCACTCTGTTTTCTCCTATATGGATACATGTAGTTGGAACTCTAAATCAAACACGGTTTGTGCTACCTCTTTGAAACTTGGCACAATAATGTAGTTCCAAGTTCTATCGCTATGGTTTGTGTCCTATAGAAGTAGCCCCAAGCAGAGACTGATGAGAATCACTTTCATTGAAAGGGGTTGCCAAGCTTCCAAAAAACTACGAGTTTCCTGAAATCTCAGCAAACATTTTTTCACCCAATCTTGATGATACTGGCAGGTAATGATGAGTACACCAATCCCACTGGTCTCACCAAATTTCGTTCTTCTAGGTTAAACCGTTCCTTTGCAGTAACCGTTTTCATGTTTAGGTTTCACTCTGTTTTCTCCTATATGGATACATGTAGTTGGAACTCTAAATCAAACCCGGTTTGTGCTAGCGATTTGAAACTTGGCACAATAATGTAGTTCCAAGTTCTATCGCTATGGTTGGTGTCCTATTGAAGTAGCCCCAAGCAGAGACTGAGGAGAATCACTTTCATTGAAAGGGGTTGCCAAGCTTCCAAAAAACTACGAGTTTCCTGAAATCTCAGCAAACATTTTTTCACCCAATCTTAATGATACTGGCAGGTAATGATCAGTACACCAATCCCACTTGGCTCACCAAATTTCGTTCTTCTAGGTTAAACCGTTCCTTTGCAGTAACCCTTTTCATGTTTAGGTTTCACTCTGTTTTCTCCTATATGGATACATGTATTTGGAACTCTAAATCAAACACGTTTTGTGCTAGCTCTTTGAAACTTGGCACAATAATGTAGTTCCAAGTTCTATCGCTATGGTTTGTGTCCTATTGAAGTAGCCCCAAGCAGAGACTGACGAGAATCACTTTCATTGAAAGGGGTTGCCAAGATTCCAAAAAACTACGAGTTTCCTGAAACCTCAGCAAACATTTTTTCACCCAATTTGATGATACTGGCAGGTATTGTCAGTACACCAATCCCACTTGGCTCACCAAATTTCTTTCTTCTAGGTTAAACCGTTCCTTTGCAGTAACCGTTTTCATGTTTAGGTTTCACTCTGTTTTCTCATATATGGATACAAGTAGTTGGAACGCTAAATCAAACACGGTTTGTGCTACCTCTTTGAAATTTGGCACAATAATGTAGTTCCAAGTTCTATCGCTATGGTAGGTGTCCTTTCAAAGTAGCCCCAAGCAGAGACTGACGAGAATCACTTTCATTGAAAGGGGTTGCCAAGCTTCCAAAAAACTACGAGTTTCCTGAAATCTCAGCAAACATATTTTTTCACCCAATCTTGATGATACTGGCAGGTAATGATCAGTACACCAATCCCACTTGGCTGACCAAATTTCGTTCTTCTAGGTTAAACCGTTCCTTTGCAGTAACCGTTTTCATGTTTAGGTTTCACTCTATTTTCTCCTATATGGATACATGTAGTTGGAACTCTAAATCAAACACGGTTTGTGCTAGCTCTTTGAAACTTGGCACAACAATGTAGTTCCAAGTTATATCGCTATGGTTTGTGTCCTATTGAAGTAGCCCCAAGCAGAGACTGACGAGAATCACTTTCATTGAAAGGGGTTGCCAAGCTTCCAAAAACCTACGAGTTTCCAGAAATCTCAGCAAACACTTTTTCACCCAATCTTGATGATACTGGCAGGTAATGATCAGTACACCAATCCCACTTGTCTCACCAAATTTCGTTCTTCTAGGTTAAACCGTTCCTTTGCAGTAACCGTTTTCATGTTTAGGTTTCACTCTGTTTTCTCCTATATGGATACATGTAGTTGGAACTCTAAATCAAACACGGTTTGTGCTACCTCTTTGAAACTTGGCACAATAATGTAGTTCCAAGTTCTATCGCTATGGTTTGTGTCCTATAGAAGTAGCCCCAAGCAGAGACTGACGAGAATCACTTTCATTGAAAGGGGTTGCCAAGCTTCCAAAAAACTACGAGTTTCCGGAAATCTCAGCAAACATTTTTTCACCCAATCTTGATGATACTGGCAGGTAATGATGAGTACACCAATCCCACTGGTCTCACCAAATTTCGTTCTTCTAGGTTAAACCGTTCCTTTGCAGTAACCGTTTTCATGTTTAGGTTTCACTCTGTTTTCTCCTATATGGATACATGTAGTTGGAACTCTAAATCAAACCCGGTTTGTGCTAGCGATTTGAAACTTGGCAAAATAATGTAGTTCCAAGTTCTATCGCTATGGTTGGTGTCCTATTGAGGTAGACCCAAGCAGAGACTGAGGAGAATCACTTTCATTGAAAGGGGTTGCCAAGCTTCCAAAAAACTATGAGTTTCCTGAAATCTCAGCAAACATTTTTTCACCCAACTTGATGATACTGGCAGGTAATGATGAGTACACCAATCCCACTTGGCTCACCAAATTTCTTTCTTCTAGGTTAACCGTTCCTTTGCAGTAACCGTTTTCATGTTTAGGTTTCACTCTGTTTTCTCCTATATAGATACATGTAGTTGGAACGCTAAATTAAACACGGTTTGTGCTACATCTTTGAAACTTGGCACAATAATGTAGTTCCAAGTTCTATCGCTATGGTTGGTGTCCTTTCAAAGTAGCCCCAAGCAGAGACTGACGAGAATCACTTTCATTCAAAGGGGTTGCCAAGCTTCCAAAAAACTACGAGTTTCCTGAAATCTCAGCAAACATTTTTTCACCCAATCTTGATGATACTTGCAGGTATTGATCACGGCACCAATCCCACTTGGCTCACCAAATTTCGTTCTTCTAGGTTAAACCGTTCCTTTGCAGTAACCGTTTTCATGTTTAGGTTTCACTCTGTTTTCTCCTATATGGATACATGTAGTTGGAACTCTAAATCAAACACGGTTTTTGCTAGCTCTTTGAAACTTGGCACAATAATGTAGTTCCAAGTTCTATCGCTCTGGTTTGTGTCCTATTGAAGTAGACCGAAGCAGAGACTGAGGAGAATCACTTTCATTGAAAGGGGTTGAAAAGCTTCCAAAAAACTATGAGTTTCCTGAAATCTCAGCAAACATTTTTTCACCCAATTTGATGATACTGGCAGGTAATGATCAGTACACCAATCCCACTTGGCTCACCAAATTTCGTTCTTCTAGGTTAAACCGTTCCTTTGCAGTAACCGTTTTCATGTTTAGGTTTCACTCTGTTTTCTCCTATATGGATACATGTAGTTGGAACTCTAAATCAAACACGGTTTGTGCTAGCTCTTTGAAACTTGGCACAATAATGTAGTTCCAAGTTCTATCGCTATGATTGGTGTCCTATTGAAGTAGCCCCAAGCAGAGACTGACGAGAATTACTTTCATTGAAAGGGGTTGCCAAGCTTCCAAAAAACTACGAGTTTCCTGAAATCTCAGCAAAGATTTTTTCGCCCAATCTTGATGAAACTGGCAGGTAATGATCAGTACACGAATCCCACTTGGATCACCAAGTTTCTTTCTTCTAGGTTAAACCGTTCCTTTGCAGTAACCGTTTTCATGTTTAGGTTTCACTCTGTTTTCTCCTATATGGATACATGTAGTTGGAACTCTAAATCAAACACGGTTTGTGCTAGCTCTTTGAAACTTGGCACAATAATGGAGTTCCAAGCTCTATCGCTATGGTTGATGTCCTATTGAAGTAGCCCCAAGCAGAGACTGACAAGAATCACTTTCATTGAAAGGGGTTGCCAAGCTTCCAAAAAACTACGAGATTCCTGAAATCTCAGCAAACATTTTTTCACCCAATCTTGATGATACTTGCAGGTAATGATCAGTACACCAATCCCGCTTGTCTCACCAAATTTCCTTCTTCTAGGTTAAACCGTTCCTTTGCAGTAACCGTTTTCATGTTTAGGTTTCACTCTGTTTTCTCCTATATGGATACATGTAGTTGGAACTCTAAATCAAACACGGTTTGTGCTAGCTCTTTGAAACTTGGCACAATAATGTAGTTCCAAGTTCTATCGCTATGGTTTGTGTCCTATCGAATTAGCCCCAAGCAGAGACTGACGAGAATCACTTTCATTGAAAAGGGTTGCCAAGCTTCCAAAAAACTACGAGTTTCCTGAAATCTCAGCAAACATTTTTTCACCCAATGTTGATGATACTGGCAGGTAATGATCAGTACACCAATCCCACTTGGCTGACCAAATTTCGTTCTTCTAGGTTAAACCGTTCCTCTGCAGTAACCATTTTCATGTTAAGGTTTCACTCTGTTTTCTCCTATATGGATACATGTATTTGGAACTCTAAATCAAACACGGTTTGTGCTAGCTCTTGGAAACTTGGCACAATAATGGAGTTCCAAGTTCTGTCGCTACGGTTGGTGTCCTATTGAAGTAGCCCCAAGCAGAGACTGACGAGAATCACTTTCATTGAAACGGGTTGCCAAGCTTCCAAAAAACTACGAGTTTCCTGAAATCTCAGCAAACATTTTTTCACCCAATCTTGATGATACTGGCACGTAATCATCAGTACACCAATCCCACTTGGCTCACCAAATTTCGTTCTTCTAGGTTAAACCGTTCCTTTGCAGTAACCGTTTTCATGTTTAGGTTTCACTCTGTTTTCTCCTATATGGATACATGTAGTTGGAACTCTAAATCAAACACGGTTTGTGCTAGCTCTTTGAAACTTGGCACAATAATGTAGTTCCAAGTTCTATCGCTACGGTTGATGTCCTATTGAAGTAGCCCCAAGCAGAGACTGACGAGAATCACTTTCATTGAATGGGTTTGCCAAGCTTCCAAAAAACTACGAGTTTCCTGAAATCTCAGCAAACATATTTTCACCCAATCTTGATGATACTGGCAGGTAATGATCAGTACACCAATCCCACTTGTCTCACCAAATTTCGTTCTTCTAGGTTAAACCGTTCCTTTGCAGTAACCGTTTTCATGTTTAGGTTTCACTCTGTTTTCTCCTATATGGATACATGTAGTTGGAACTCTAAATCAAACACGGTTTGTGCTAGCTCTTTGAAACTTGGCACAATAATGTAGTTCCAAGTTCTATCGCTATGGTTGGAGTCCTATTGAAGTAGCCCCAAGCAGAGACTGACGAGAATCACTTTCATTGAAAGGGGTTGCCAAGCTTCCAAAAAACTACGAGTTTCCTGAAATCTCAGCAAACATTTTTTCACCCAATCTTGATGATACTTGCAGGTAATGATCAGTACACCAATCCCACTTGTCTCACCAAATTTCCTTCTTCTAGGTTAAACCGTTCCTTTGCAGTAACCGTTTTCATGTTTAGGTTTGACTCTGTTTTCTCCTATATGGATACATGTAGTTGGAACTCTAAATCAAACACGGTTTGTGCTAGCTCTTTGAAATTTGGCACAATAATGTAGTTCCAAGTTCTATCGCTATGGTTTGTGTCCTATCGAAGTAGCCCCAAGCAGAGACTGACGAGAATCACTTTCATTGAAAGGGGTTGCCAAGCTTCCAAATAACTACGAGTTTCCTGAAATCTCAGCAAACATTTTTTCACCCAATCTTGATGATACTGGCAGGTAATGATCAGTACACCAATCCCACTTGGCTGACCAAATTTCGTTCTTCTAGGTTAAACCGTTCCTCTGCAGTAACCATTTTCATGTTAAGGTTTCACTCTGTTTTCTCCTATATGGATACATGTATTTGGAACTCTAAATCAAACACGGTTTGTGCTAGCAATTGGAAAATTGGCACAATAATGGAGTTCCAAGTTCTGTCACTACGGTTGGTGTCCTATTGAAGTAGCCCCAAGCAGAGACTGACGAGAATCACTTTCATTGAAAGGGGTTGCCAAGCTTCCAAAAAACTACGAGTTTCCTGAAATCTCAGCAAACATTTTTTCACCCAATCTTGATGATACTGGCAGGTAATGATCAGTACACCAATCCCACTTGGCTGACCAAATTTCTTTCTTCTAGGTTAAACCGTTCCTTTGCAGTAACCGTTTTCATGTTTAGGTTTCACTCTGTTTTCTCCTATATGGATACATGTAGTTGGAACTCTAAATCAAACACGGTTTGTGCTAGCTCTTTGAAACTTGGCACAATAATGTAGTTCCAAGTTCTATCGCTATGGTTGATGTCCTATTGAAGTAGCCCCAAGCAGAGACTGACGAGAATCACTTTCATTGAAAGGGTTTGCCAAGCTTCCAAAAAACTACGAGTTTCCTGAAATCTCAGCAAACATTTTTTCACCCAATCTTGATGATACTGGCAGGTAATGATCAGTACACCAATCCCACTTGTCTCACCAAATTTCGTTCTTCTAGGTTAAACCGTTCCTTTGCAGTAACCGTTTTCATGTTTAGGTTTCACTCTGTTTTCTCCTATATGGATACATGTAGTTGGAACTCTAAATCAAACACGGTTTGTGCTAGCTCTTTGAAACTTGGCACAATAATGTAGTTCCAAGTTCTATCGCTATGGTTGGTGTCCTATTGAAGTAGCCCCAAGCAGAGACTGACGAGAATCACTTTCATTGAAAGGGGTTGCCAAGCTTCCAAAAAACTACGAGTTTCCTGAAATCTCAGCAAACATTTTTTCACCCAATCTTGATGATACTGGCAGGTAATGATCAGTACACCAATCCCACTTGGCTGACCAAATTTCGTTCTTCCAGGTTAAACCGTTCCTTTGCAGTAACCGTTTTCATGTTTAGGTTTCACTCTTTTTTCTCCTATATGGATACACGTAGTTGGAACTCTAAATCAAACACGGTTTGTGCTAGCTCTTTGAAACTTGGCACAATAATGTAGTTCCAAGTTCTATCGCTATGGTTGGTGTCCTTTCAAAGTAGCCCCAAGCAGAGACTGACGTGAATCACTTTCATTGAAAGGGGTTGCCAAGCTTCCAAAAAACTACGAGTTTCCTGAAATCTCAGCAAACATTTTTTCACCAATCTTGATGATACTGGCACGTAATGATCAGTACACCAATCCCACTTGGCTCACCAAATTTCGTTCTTCTAGGTTAAACCGTTCCGTTGCAGTAACCGTTTTCATATTTAGGTTTCACTCTGTTTTCTCCTATATGGATACACGTAGTTGGAACTCTAAATCAAACACGGTTTGTGCTAGCTCTTTGAAACTTGGCACAATAAGGTAGTTCCAAGTTCTATCGCTATGGTTGGTGTCCTTTCAAAGTAGCCCCAAGCAGAGACTGATGAGAATCACTTTCATTGAAAGGGGTTGCCAAGCTTCCAAGAAACTACGAGCTTCCTGAAATCTCAGCAAATATTTTTTGGCCCAATCTTGATGATACTGGCAGGTAATGATCAGTACACCAATCCCACTTGGCTCACCAAATTTCGTTCTTCTAGGTTAAACCGTTCCTTTGTAGTAACCGTTTTCATGTTTAGGTTTCACTCTGTTTTCTCCTATATGGATACACGTAGTTCTAACTCTAAATCAAACACGGTTTGTGCTAGCTTTTTGAAACTTGGCACAATAATGTAGTTCCAAGTTCTATCGCTATGGGTGGTGTCCTATCGAAGTAGCCCCAAGCAGAGACTGACGAGAATCACTTTCATTGAAAGGGGTTGCCAAGCTTCCAAATAACTACGAGTTTCCTGAAATCTCAGCAAACATTTTTTCACCCAATATTGATGATACTGGCAGGTAATGATCAGTACTCCAATCCCACTTGGCTCACCAAATTTCGTTCTTCTAGGTTAAACCGTTCCTTTGCAGTAACCGTTTTCATGTTTAGGTTTCACTCTTTTTTCTCCTATATGGATACACGTAGTTGGAACTCTAAATCAAACACGGTTTGTGCTAGCTCTTTGAAACTTGGCACAATAATGTAGTTCCAAGTTCTATCGCTATGGATGGTGTCCTATCGAAGTAGCCCCAAGCAGAGACTGACGAGAATCACTTTCATTGAAAGGGGTTGCCAAGCTTCCAAAAAACTAAGACTTTCCTGAAATCTCAGCAAACATTTTTTCACCCAATCCTGATGATACTGGCAGGTAATGATCAGTACACCAATCCCACTTGGCTCACCAAATTTCGTTCTTCTAGGTTAAACCGTTCCTCTGCAGTAACCATTTTCATGTTAAGGTTTCACTCTGTTTTCTCCTATATGGATACATGTATTTGGAACTCTAAATCAAACACGGTTTGTGCTAGCTCTTGGAAACTTGGCACAATAATGGAGTTCCAAGTTCTGTCGCTACGGTTGGTGTCCTATTGAAGTAGCCCCAAGCAGAGACTGACGAGAATCACTTTCATTGAAACGGGTTGCCAAGCTTCCAAAAAACTACGAGTTTCCTGAAATCTCAGCAAACATTTTTTCACCCAATCTTGATGATACTGGCACGTAATCATCAGTACACCAATCCCACTTGGCTCACCAAATTTCGTTCTTCTAGGTTAAACCGTTCCTTTGCAGTAACCGTTTTCATGTTTAGGTTTCACTCTGTTTTCTCCTATATGGATACATGTAGTTGGAACTCTAAATCAAACACGGTTTGTGCTAGCTCTTTGAAACTTGGCACAATAATGTAGTTCCAAGTTCTATCGCTACGGTTGATGTCCTATTGAAGTAGCCCCAAGCAGAGACTGACGAGAATCACTTTCATTGAAAGGGTTTGCCAAGCTTCCAAAAAACTACGAGTTTCCTGAAATCTCAGCAAACATATTTTCACCCAATCTTGATGATACTGGCAGGTAATGATCAGTACACCAATCCCACTTGGCTCACCAAATTTCGTTCTTCTAGGTTAAACCGTTCCTTTGCAGTAACCGTTTTCATGTTTAGGTTTCACTCTGTTTTCTCCTATATGGATACATGTAGTTGGAACTCTAAATCAAACACGGTTTGTGCTAGCTATTTGAAACTTGGCACAATAATGTAGTTCCAAGTTCTATCGCTATGGTTGGTGTCCTATTGAAGTAGCCCCAAGCAGAGACTGACGAGAATCACTTTCATTGAAAGGGGTTGCCAAGCTTCCAAAAAACTACGAGTTTCCTGAAATCTCAGCAAACATTTTTTCACCCAATCTTGGTGATACTGGCAGGTAATGATCAGTACACAAATCCCACTTGGCTGACCAAATTTCGTTCTTCCAGGTTAAACCGTTCCTTTGCAGTAACCGTTTTCATGTTTAGGTTTCACTCTTTTTTCTCCTATATGATACACGTAGTTGGAACTCTAAATCAAACACGGTTTGTGCTAGCTCTTTGAAACTTGGCACAATAATGTAGTTCCAAGTTCTATCGCTATGGTTGGTGTCCTTTCAAAGTAGCCCCAAGCAGAGACTGACGAGAATCACTTTCATTGAAACGGGTTGCCAAGCTTCCAAAAAACTACGAGTTTCCTGAAATCTCAGCAAACATTTTTTCACCCAATCTTGATGATACTGGCACGTAATCATCAGTACACCAATTCCACTTGGCTCACCAAATTTCGTTCTTCTAGGTTAAACCGTTCCGTTGCAGTAACCGTTTTCATGTTTAGGTTTCACTCTGTTTTCTCCTATATGGATACACTTAGTTGGAACTCTAAATCAAACACGGTTTGTGCTAGCTCTTTGAAACTTGGCACAATAATGTAGTTCCATGTTCTATCGCTATGGTTTGTGTCCTATTGAAGTAGACCGAAGCAGAGACTGAGGAGAATCACTTTCATTGAAAGGGGTTGCCAAGCTTCCAAAAAACTATGAGTTTCCTGAAATCTCAGCAAACATTTTTCACCCAATTTGATGATACTGGCAGGTAATGATCAGTACACCAATCCCACTTGGCTCACCAAATTTCGTTCTTCTAGGTTAAACAGTTCCTTTGCAGTAACCGTTTTCATGTTTAGGTTTCACTCTGTTTTCTCCTATATGGATACATGTAGTTGGAACTCTAAATCAAACACGGTTTGTGCTAGCTCTTTGAAACTTGGCACAATAATGTGGTTCCAAGTTCTATCGCTATGATTGGTGTCCTATTGAAGTAGCCCCAAGCAGAGACTGACGAGAATCACTTTCATTGAAAGGGGTTGCCAAGCTTCCAAAAAACTACGAGTTTCCTGAAATCTCAGCAAACATTTTTTCACCCAATCTTGATGATACTTGCAGGTAATGATCAGTACACCAATCCCACTTGGCTCACCAAATTTCCTTCTTCTAGGTTAAACCGTTCCTTTGCAGTAACCGTTTTCATGTTTAGGTTTGACTCTGTTTTCTCCTATATGGATACATGTAGTTGGAACTCTAAATCAAACACGGTTTGTGCTAGCTCTTTGAAACTTGGCACAATAATGTAGTTCCAAGTTCTATCGCTATGGTTTGTGTCCTATCGAAGTAGCCCCAAGCAGAGACTGACGAGAATCACTTTCATTGAAAGGGGTTGCCAAGCTTCCAAAAAACTACGAGTTTCCTGAAATCTCAGCAAACATTTTTTCACCCAATCTTGATGATACTGGCAGGTAATGATCAGTACACCAATCCCACTTGGCTGACCAAATTTCTTTCTTCTAGGTTAAACCGTTCCTTTGCAGTAACCGTTTTCATGTTTAGGTTTCACTCTGTTTTCTCCTATATGGATACATGTAGTTGGAACTCTAAATCAAACACGGTTTGTGCTAGCTCTTTGAAACTTGGCACAATAATGTAGTTCCAAGTTCTATCGCTATGGTTCATGTCCTATTGAAGTAGCCCCAAGCAGAGACTGACGAGAATCACTTTCATTGAAAGGGTTTGCCAAGCTTCCAAAAAACTACGAGTTTCCTGAAATCTCAGCAAACATTTTTTCACCCAATCTTGATGATACTGGCAGGTAATGATCAGTACACAAATCCCACTTGTCTCACCAAATTTCGTTCTTCTAGGTTAAACCGTTCCTTTGCAGTAACCGTTTTCATGTTTAGGTTTCACTCTGTTTTCTCCTATATGGATACATGTAGTTGGAACTCTAAATCAAACACGGTTTGTGCTAGCTCTTTGAAACTTGGCACAATAATGTAGTTCCAAGTTCTATCGCTATGGTTGGTGTCCTATTGAAGTAGCCCCAAGCAGAGACTGACGAGAATCACTTTCATTGAAAGGGGTTGCCAAGCTTCCAAAAAACTACGAGTTTCCTGAAATCTCAGCAAACATTTTTTCACCCAATCTTGATGATACTGGCAGGTAATGATCAGTACACCAATCCCACTTGGCTGACCAAATTTCGTTCTTCCAGGTTAAACCGTTCCTTTGCAGTAACCGTTTTCATGTTTAGGTTTCACTCTTTTTTCTCCTATATGGATACACGTAGTTGGAACTCTAAATCAAACACGGTTTGTGCTAGCTCTTTGAAAATTGGCACAATAATGTAGTTCCAAGTTCTATCGCTATGGTTGGTGTCCTTTCAAAGTAGCCCCAAGCAGAGACTGACGTGAATCACTTTCATTGAAAGGGGTTGCCAAGCTTCCAAAAAACTACGAGTTTCCTGAAATCTCAGCAAACATTTTTTCACCCAATCTTGATGATACTGGCACGTAATGATCAGTACACCAATCCCACTTGGCTCACCAAATTTCGTTCTTCTAGGTTAAACCGTTCCGTTGCAGTAACCGTTTTCATGTTTAGGTTTCACTCTGTTTTCTCCTATATGGATACACGTAGTTGGAACTCTAAATCAAACACGGTTTGTGCTAGCTCTTTGAAACTTGGCACAATAAGGTAGTTCCAAGTTCTATCGCTATGGTTGGTGTCCTTTCAAAGTAGCCCCAAGCAGAGACTGATGAGAATCACTTTCATTGAAAGGGGTTGCCAAGCTTCCAAAAAACTACGAGCTTCCTGAAATCTCAGCAAATATTTTTTGGCCCAATCTTGATGATACTGGCAGGTAATGATCAGTACACCAATCCCACTTGGCTCACCAAATTTCGTTCTTCTAGGTTAAACCGTTCCTTTGTAGTAACCGTTTTCATGTTTAGGTTTCACTCTGTTTTCTCCTATATGGATACACGTAGTTGGAACTCTAAATCAAACACGGTTTGTGCTAGCTTTTTGAAACTTGGCACAATAATGTAGTTCCAAGTTCTATCGCTATGGTTGGTGTCCTTTCAAAGTAGCCCCAAGAAGAGACTGACGAGAATCACTTTCATTGAAAGGGGTTGCCAAGCTTCCAAAAAACTACGAGTTTCCTGAAATCTCAGCAAACATTTTTTCACCCAATATTGATGATACTGGCAGGTAATGATCAGTACACCAATCCCACTTGGCTCACCAAATTTCGTTCTTCTAGGTTAAACCGTTCCTTTGCAGTAACCGTTTTCATGTTTAGGTTTCACTCTGTTTTCTCCTATATGGATACATGTAGTTGGAACACTAAATCAAACACAGTTTGTGCTAGCTCTTTGAAACTTGGCACAATAATGTAGTTCCATGTTTTATCGCTATGATTGGTGTCCTATTGAAGTTGCCCCAAGCAGAGACTGACGAGAATCACTTTCATTGAAAGGGGTTGCCAAGCTTCCAGAAAACTACGAGTTTCCTGAAATCTCAGCAAACATTTTTTCGCCCAATTTGATGGTACTGGCAGGTAATGATCAGTACACCAATCCCACTTGGCTCACCAAATTTCTTTCTTCTAGGTTAAACCTTTCCTTTGCAGTAACCGTTTTCATGTTTAGGTTTCACTCTGTTTTCTCCTATATGGATACATGTAGTTGGAACCCTAAATCAAACACAGTTTGTGCTAGCTCTTTGAAACTTGGCACAATAATGTAGTTCCAAGTTCTATCGCTATGGTTGATGTCCTATTGAAGAAGCCCCAAGCAGAGACTGACGAGAATCACTTTCATTGAAAGGGTTTGCCAAGCTTCCAAAAAACTACGAGTTTCCTGAAATCTCAGCAAATATTTTTTCACCCAATCTTGATGATACTTGCAGGTAATGATCAGTACACCAATCCCACGTGTCTCACCAAATTTCGTTCTTCTAGGTTAAACAGTTCCTTTGCAGTAACCGTTTTCATGTTTAGGTTTCACTCTGTTTTCTCCTATATGGATACATGTAGTTGGAACTCTAAATCAAACACGGTTAGTGCTAGCTCTTTGAAACTTGGCACAATCTTGAAGATACTGGCAGTACACCAATCCCACTTGGCTCACCAAATTTCGTTCTTCTAGGTTAAACCGTTCCTTTGCAGTAACCGTTTTCATGTTTAGGTTTCACTCTGTTTTCTCCTATATGGACACATGTAGTTGGAACTCTAAATCAAACACGGTTTGTGCTAGCTCTTTGAAACTTGGCACAATAATGTAGTTCCAAGTTGTATCGCTATTGTTTGTGTCCTATTGCAGTAGCCCCAAGCAGAGACTGACGAGAATCACTTTCATTGAAAGGGGTTGCCAAGCTTCCAAAATCTACGAGTTTCCTGAAATCTCAGCAAACATTTTTTCACCCAATCTTGATGATACTGGCAGGTAACGATTAGTACATGAATCCCACTTGGCTCACCAAATTTTGTTCTTCTAGGTTAAACCGTTCCTTTGCAGTAACCATTTTCATGTTAAGGTTTCACTCTGTTTTCTCCTATATGGATACATGTAGTTGGAACTCTAAATCAAACACGGTTTGTGCTAGCTCTTTGAAACTTGGCACAATAATGGATTTCCAAGTTCTATCGCTACGGTTGGTGTCCTATTGAAGTAGCCCCAAGCAGAGACTGACGAGAATCACTTTCATTGAAAGGGGTTGCCAAGCTTCCAAAAAACTAAGAGTTTTCTGAAATCTCAGCAAACATTTTTTCACCCAATCCTGATGATACTGGCAGGTAATGATCAGTACACCAATCCCACTTGGCTCACCAAATTTCGTTCTTCTAGGTTAAACCGTTCCTTTGCAGTAACCGTTTTCATGTTTAGGTTTCACTCTGTTTTCTCCTATATGGATACATGTAGTTGGAACACTAAATCAAACACAGTTTGTGCTAGCTCTTTGAAACTTGGCACAATAATGTAGTTCCATGTTTTATCGCTATGATTGGTGTCCTATTGAAGTTGCCCCAAGCAGAGACTGACGAGAATCACTTTCATTGAAAGGGGTTGCCAAGCTTCCAGAAAACTACGAGTTTCCTGAAATCTCAGCAAACATTTTTTCGCCCAATCTTGATGGTACTGGCAGGTAATGATCAGTACACCAATCCCACTTGGCTCACCAAATTTCTTTCTTCTAGTTTAAACCGTTCCTTTGCAGTAACCGTTTTCATGTTTAGGTTTCACTCTGTTTTCTCCTATATGGATACATGTAGTTGGAACCCTCAATCAAACACAGTTTGTGCTAGCTCTTTGAAACTTGGCACAATAATGTAGTTCCAAGTTCTATCGCTACGGTTGATGTCCTATTGAAGTAGCCCCAAGCAGAGACTGACGAGAATCACTTTCATTGAAAGGGTTTGCCAAGCTTCCAATAAACTACGAGTTTCCTGAAATCTCAGCAAATATTTTTTCACCCAATCTTGATGATACTTGCAGGTAATGATCAGTACACCAATCCCACGTGTCTCACCAAATTTCGTTCTTCTAGGTTAAACAGTTCCTTTGCAGTAACCGTTTTCATGTTTAGGTTTCACTCTGTTTTCTCCTATATGGATACATGTAGTTGGAACTCTAAATCAAACACGGTTTGTGCTAGCTCTTTGAAACTTGGCACAATAATGTAGTTCCAAGTTGTATCGCTATTGTTTGTGTCCTATTGCAGTAGCCCCAAGCAGAGACTGACGAGAATCACTTTCATTGAAAGGGGTTGCCAAGCTTCCAAAATCTACGAGTTTCCTGAAATCTCAGCAAACATTTTTTCACCCAATCTTGATGATACTGGCAGGTAACGATTAGTACATGAATCCCACTTGGCTCACCAAATTTTGTTCTTCTAGGTTAAACCGTTCCTTTGCAGTAACCATTTTCATGTTAAGGTTTCACTCTGTTTTCTCCTATATGGATACATGTAGTTGGAACTCTAAATCAAACACGGTTTGTGCTAGCTCTTTGAAACTTGGCACAATAATGGATTTCCAAGTTCTATCGCTACGGTTGGTGTCCTATTGAAGTAGCCCCAAGCAGAGACTGACGAGAATCACTTTCATTGAAAGGGGTTGCCAAGCTTCCAAAAAACTAAGAGTTTCCTGAAATCTCAGCAAACATTCACCCAATCCTGATGATACTGGCAGGTAATGATCAGTACACCAATCCCACTTGGCTCACCAAATTTCTTTCTTCTAGGTTAAACCGTTCCTTTGCAGTAACCGTTTTCATGTTTAGGTTTCACTCTGTTTTCTCCTATACGGATACATGTAGTTGGAACACTAAATCAAACACAGTTTGTGCTAGCTCTTTGAAACTTGGCACAATAATGTAGTTCCATGTTTTATCGCTATGATTGGTGTCCTATTGAAGTTGCCCCAAGCAGAGACTGACGAGAATCACTTTCATTGAAAGGGGTTGCCAAGCTTCCAGAAAACTACGAGTTTCCTGAAATCTCAGCAAACATTTTTTCGCCCAATCTTGATGGTACTGGCAGGTAATGATCAGTACACCAATCCCACTTGGCTCACCAAATTTCTTTCTTCTAGGTTAAACCGTTCCTTTGCAGTAACCGTTTTCATGTTTAGGTTTCACTCTGTTTTCTCCTATATGGATACATGTAGTTGGAACCCTCAATCAAACACAGTTTGTGCTAGCTCTTTGAAACTTGGCACAATAATGTAGTTCCAAGTTCTATCGCTATGGTTGATGTCCTATTGAAGTAGCCCCAAGCAGAGACTGACGAGAATCACTTTCATTGAAAGGGTTAGCCAAGCTTCCAAAAAACTACGAGTTTCCTGAAATCTCAGCAAATATTTTTTCACCCAATCTTGATGATACTTGCAGGTAATGATTAGTACACCAATCCCACGTGTCTCACCAAATTTCGTTCTTCTAGGTTAAACAGTTCCTTTGCAGTAACCGTTTTCATGTTTAGGTTTCACTCTGTTTTCTCCTATATGGATACATGTAGTTGGAACACTAAATCAAACACGGTTTGTGCTAGCTCTTTGAAACTTGGCACAATAATGTAGTTCCAAGTTGTATCGCTATTGTTTGTGTCCTATTGCAGTAGCCCCAAGCAGAGACTGACGAGAATCACTTTCATTGAAAGGGGTTGCCAAGCTTCCAAAATCTACGAGTTTCCTGAAATCTCAGCAAACATTTTTTCACCCAATCTTGATGATACTGGCAGGTAACGATTAGTACATGAATCCCACTTGGCTCACCAAATTTTGTTCTTCTAGGTTAAACCGTTCCTTTGCAGTAACCATTTTCATGTTAAGGTTCCACTCTGTTTTCTCCTATATGGATACATGTAGTTGGAACTCTAAATCAAACACGGTTTGTGCTAGCTCTTTGAAACTTGGCACAATAATGGATTTCCAAGTTCTATCGCTACGGTTGGTGTCCTATTGAAGTAGCCCCAAGCAGAGACTGACGAGAATCACTTTCATTGAAAGTGGTAGCCAAGCTTCCAAAAAACTACGAGTTTCCTGAAATCTCAGCAAACATTTTTTCACCCAATCCTGATGATACTGGCAGGTAATGATCAGTACACCGATCCCACTTGGCTCACCTAATTTCGTTCTTCTAGGTTAAACCGTTCCTTTGCAGTAACCGTTTTCATGTTTAGGTTTCACTCTGTTTTCTCCTATATGGATACATGTAGTTGGAACACTAAATCAAACACGGTTTGTGCTAGCTCTTTGAAACTTGGCACAATAATGTAGTTCCAAGTTCTATCGCTATGATTGGTGTCCTATTGAAGTAGCCCCAAGCAGAGACTGACGAGAATCACTTTCATTGAAAGGGGTTGCCAAGCTTCCAAAAAACTACGAGTTTCCTGAAATCTCAGCAAATATTTTTTCACCCAATCTTGATGATACTTGCAGGTAATGATCAGTACACCAATACCACGTGTCTCACCAAATTTCGTTCTTCTAGGTTAAACAGTTCCTTTGCAGTAACCGTTTTCATGTTTAGGTTTCACTCTGTTTTCTCCTATATGGATACATGTAGTTGGAACTCTAAATCAACCACGGTTTGTGCTAGCTTTTTGAAACTAGGCACAATAATGTAGTTCCATGTTCTATCGGTATGGTTGGTGTCCTATTGAAGTAGCCCAAAGCAGAGACTGACGAGAATCACTTTCATTGGAAGGGGTTGTCAAGCTTCCATAAAGTATGAGTTTCCTGATATCTCAGCAAACATTTTTTCACCCAATCTTGATGATACTGGAAGGTAATGATCAGTACACCAATCCCACTTGGCTCACCAAATTTCGTTCTTCTAGGTTAAACCGTTCCTTTGCAGTAACCGTTTTCATGTTTAGGTTTCACTCTGTTTTCTCCCATATGGATACATGTAGTTGGAACACTAAATCAAACACGGTTTGTGCTAGCTCTTTGAAACTTGGCACAATAATGTAGTTCCAAGTTCTATCGCTATGGTTTGTGTCCTATTGAAGTAGGCCCAAGCAGAGACTGAGGAGAATCACTTTCATTGAAAGGGGTTCCCAAGCTTCCAAAAAACTACGAGTTTCCGGAAATCTCAGCAAACATTTTTTCACCAATCTTGATGATACTGGCTGGTAATGGTCAGTACACCAATCCCACTTGGCTCACCAAATTTCGTTCTTCTAGGTTAAACCGTTCCTTTGCAGTAACCGTTTTCATGTTTAGGTTTCACTCTGTTTTCTCCTATATGGATACATGTAGTTGGAACTCTAAATCAAACACGGTTTGTGCTAGCTCTTTGAAACTTGGCACAATAATGTAGTTCCAAGTTCTATCGCTATGGTTTGTGTCCTATTGAAGTAGGCACAAGCAGAGACTGAGGAGAATCACTTATATTGAAAGGGGTTCCCAAGCTTCCAAAAAACTACGAGTTTCCGGAAATCTCAGCAAACATTTTTTCACCAATCTTGATGATACTGGCTGGTAATGGTCAGTACACCAATCCCACTTGGCTCACCAAATTTCGTTCTTCTAGGTTAAACCGTTCCTTTGCAGTAACCGTTTTCATGTTTAGGTTTCACTCTGTTTTCTCCTATATGGATACATGTAGTTGGAACTCTAAATCAAACACGGTTTGTGCTAGCTCTTTGAAACTTGGCACAATAATGTAGTTCCAAGTTCTATCGGTACGGTTGGTGTCCTATTGAAGTATCCCCAAGCAGAGACTGACGAGAATCACTTTCATTGAAAGGGGTTGCCAAGCTTCCAAAAAACTATGAGTTTCCGGAAATCTCAGCAAACATTTTTTCACCCAATCTTGATGATACTGGCAGGTAATGATCAGTACACCAATCCCACTTGGCTCACCAAATTTCGTTCTTCTAGGTTAAACAGTTCCTTTGCAGTAACCGTTTTCATGTTTAGGTTTCACTCTGTTTTCTCATATATGGATACATGTAGTTGGAACTCTAAATCAAACACGGTTTGTGCTAGCTCTTTGAAACTTGGCACAATAATGTAGTTACAAGTTCTATCGCTATGGTTTGTGTCCTATTGAAGTAGGCCCAAGCAGAGACTGAGGAGAATCACTTTCATTGAAAGGGGTTCCCAAGCTTCCAAAAAACTACGAGTTTCCGGAAATCTTAGCAAACATTTTTTCACCCAATCTTGATCATACTGGCAGGTAATGATCAGTACACCAATCCCACTTGGCTCACCAAATTTCGTTCTTCTAGGTTAAACCGTTCCTTTGCAGTAACCGTTTTCATGTTTAGGTTTCACTCTGTTTTCTCCTATATGGATACATGTAGTTGGAACCCTCAATCAAACACAGTTTGTGCTAGCTCTTTGAAACTTGGCACAATAATGTAGTTCCAAGTTCTATCGCTACGGTTGATGTCCTATTGAAGTAGCCCCAAGAAGAGACTGACGAGAATCACTTTCATTGAAAGGGTTTGCCAAGCTTCCAATAAACTACGAGTTTCCTGAAATCTCAGCAAATATTTTTTCACCCAATCTTGATGATACTTGCAGGTAATGATCAGTACACCAATCCCACGTGTCTCACCAAATTTCGTTCTTCTAGGTTAAACAGTTCCTTTGCAGTAACCGTTTTCATGTTTAGGTTTCACTCTGTTTTCTCCTATATGGATACATGTAGTTGGAACACTAAATCAAACACGGTTTGTGCTAGCTCTTTGAAACTTGGCACAATAATGTAGTTCCAAGTTGTATCGCTATTGTTTGTGTCCTATTGCAGTAGCCCCAAGCAGAGACTGACGAGAATCACTTTCCATTGAAAGGGGTTGCCAAGCTTCCAAAATCTACGAGTTTCCTGAAATCTCAGCAAACATTTTTTCACCCAATCTTGATGATACTGGCAGGTAACGATTAGTACATGAATCCCACTTGGCTCACCAAATTTTGTTCTTCTAGGTTAAACCGTTCCTTTGCAGTAACCATTTTCATGTTAAGGTTTCACTCTGTTTTCTCCTATATGGATACATGTAGTTGGAACTCTAAATCAAACACGGTTTGTGCTAGCTCTTTGAAACTTGGCACAATAATGGATTTCCAAGTTCTATCGCTACGGTTGGTGTCCTATTGAAGTAGCCCCAAGCAGAGACTGACGAGAATCACTTTCATTGAAAGGGGTTGCCAAGCTTCCAAAAAACTAAGAGTTTCCTGAAATCTCAGCAAACATTCACCCAATCCTGATGATACTGGCAGGTAATGATCAGTACACCAATCCCACTTGGCTCACCAAATTTCTTTCTTCTAGGTTAAACCGTTCCTTTGCAGTAACCGTTTTCATGTTTAGGTTTCACTCTGTTTTCTCCTATATGGATACATGTAGTTGGAACACTAAATCAAACACAGTTTGTGCTAGCTCTTTGAAACTTGGCACAATAATGTAGTTCCATGTTTTATCGCTATGATTGGTGTCCTATTGAAGTTGCCCCAAGCAGAGACTGACGAGAATCACTTTCATTGAAAGGGGTTGCCAAGCTTCCAGAAAACTACGAGTTTCCTGAAATCTCAGCAAACATTTTTTCGCCCAATCTTGATGGTACTGGCAGGTAATGATCAGTACACCAATCCCACTTGGCTCACCAAATTTCTTTCTTCTAGGTTAAACCGTTCCTTTGCAGTAACCGTTTTCATGTTTAGGTTTCACTCTGTTTTCTCCTATATGGATACATGTAGTTGGAACCCTCAATCAAACACAGTTTGTGCTAGCTCTTTGAAACTTGGCACAATAATGTAGTTCCAAGTTCTATCGCTATGGTTGATGTCCTATTGAAGTAGCCCCAAGCAGAGACTGACGAGAATCACTTTCATTGAAAGGGTTAGCCAAGCTTCCAAAAAACTACGAGTTTCCTGAAATCTCAGCAAATATTTTTTCACCCAATCTTGATGATACTTGCAGGTAATGATTAGTACACCAATCCCACGTGTCTCACCAAATTTCGTTCTTCTAGGTTAAACAGTTCCTTTGCAGTAACCGTTTTCATGTTTAGGTTTCACTCTGTTTTCTCCTATATGGATACATGTAGTTGGAACACTAAATCAAACACGGTTTGTGCTAGCTCTTTGAAACTTGGCACAATAATGTAGTTCCAAGTTGTATCGCTATTGTTTGTGTCCTATTGCAGTAGCCCCAAGCAGAGACTGACGAGAATCACTTTCATTGAAAGGGGTTGCCAAGCTTCCAAAATCTACGAGTTTCCTGAAATCTCAGCAAACATTTTTTCACCCAATCTTGATGATACTGGCAGGTAACGATTAGTACATGAATCCCACTTGGCTCACCAAATTTTGTTCTTCTAGGTTAAACCGTTCCTTTGCAGTAACCATTTTCATGTTAAGGTTCCACTCTGCTTTCTCCTATATGGATACATGTAGTTGGAACTCTAAATCAAACACGGTTTGTGCTAGCTCTTTGAAACTTGGCACAATAATGGATTTCCAAGTTCTATCGCTACGGTTGGTGTCCTATTGAAGTAGCCCCAAGCAGAGACTGACGAGAATCACTTTCATTGAAAGTGGTAGCCAAGCTTCCAAAAAACTACGAGTTTCCTGAAATCTCAGCAAACATTTTTTCACCCAATCCTGATGATACTGGCAGGTAATGATCAGTACACCGATCCCACTTGGCTCACCTAATTTCGTTCTTCTAGGTTAAACCGTTCCTTTGCAGTAACCGTTTTCATGTTTAGGTTTCACTCTGTTTTCTCCTATATGGATACATGTAGTTGGAACACTAAATCAAACACGGTTTGTGCTAGCTCTTTGAAACTTGGCACAATAATGTAGTTCCAAGTTCTATCGCTATGATTGGTGTCCTATTGAAGTAGCCCCAAGCAGAGACTGACGAGAATCACTTTCATTGAAAGGGGTTGCCAAGCTTCCAAAAAACTACGAGCTTCCTGAAATCTCAGCAAATATTTTTGGCCCAATCTTGATGATACTGGCAGGTAATGATCAGTACACCAATCCCACTTGGCTCACCAAATTTTGTTCTTCTAGGTTAAACCGTTCCTTTGCAGTAACCGTTTTCATGTTTAGGTTTCACTCTGTTTTCTCCTATATGGATACATGTAGTTGGAACTCTAAATCAAACAGAGTTTGTGCTAGCTCTTTGAAACTTGGCACACTAATGTAGTTCCAAGTTCTATCGCTGTGGTTGATGTCCTATTAAAGTAGCCCCAAGCAGAGACTGACGAGAATCACTTTCATTGAAAGGGTTTGCCAAGCTTGCAAAAAACTACGAGTTTCCTGAAATCTCAGCAAACATTTTTTCACACAATCTTGATGATATTTGCAGGTAATGATGAGTACACCAATCCCACTTGTCTCACCAAATTTCGTTCTTCTAGGTTAAACCGTTCCTTTGCAGTAACCGTTTTCATGTTTAGGTTTCACTCTTTTTTCTCCTATATGAATACACGTAGTTGGAACTCTAAATCAAACACGGTTTGTGCTAGCTCTTTGAAACTTGGCACAATAATGTAGTTCCAAGTTCTATCGCTATGGTTGGTGTCCTATCGAAGTAGCCCCAAGCAGAGACTGACGAGAATCACTTTCATTGAAAGGGGTTGCCAAGCTTCCAAAAAACTAAGAGTTTCCTTAAATCTCAGCAAACATTTTTTCACCCAATCCTGATGATACTGGCAGGTAATGATCAGTACACCAATCCCACTTGGCTCACCAAATTTCTTTCTTCTAGGTTAAACCGTTCCTTTGCAGTAACCGTTTTCATGTTTAGGTTTCACTCTGTTTTCTCCTATATGGATACATGTAGTTGGAACCCTAAATCAAACATAGTTTGTGCTAGCTCTTTGAAACTTGGCACAATAATGTAGTTCCAAGTTCTATCGCTATGGTTTATGTCCTATTGAAGTAGCCCCAAGCAGAGACTGACGAGAATCACTTTCATTGAAAGGGTTAGCCAAGCTTCCAAAAAACTACGAGTTTCCTGAAATCTCAGCAAATATTTTTTCACCCAATCTTGATGATACTTGCAGGTAATGATCAGTACACCAATACCACGTGTCTCACCAAATTTCGTTCTTCTAGGTTAAACAGTTCCTTTGCAGTAACCGTTTTCATGTTTAGGTTTCACTCTGTTTTCTCCTATATGGATACATGTAGTTGGAACTCTAAATCAAACACGGTTTGTGCTAGCTCTTTCAAACTTGGCACAATAATGTAGTTCCAAGTTCTATCGGTACGGTTGGTGTCCTATTGAAGTAGCCCCAAGCAGAGACTGAGGAGAATCACTTTCATTGAAAGGGGTTCCCAAGCTTCCAAAAAACTACGAGTTTCCGGAAATCTCAGCAAACATTTTTTCACCCAATCTTGATGATACTGGCATGTAATCATCAGTACACCAATCCCACTTGTCTCACCAAATTTCGTTTTTCTAGGTTAAACCGATCCTTTGCAGTAACCGTTTTCATGTTTAGGTTTCACTCTGTTTTCTCCTATATGGATACATGTAGTTGGAACTGTAAATCAAACACGGTTTGTGCTAGCTCTTTGAAACTTGGCACAATAATGTAGTTCCAAGTTCTATCGCTATGGTTTGTGTCCTATTGAAGTAGGCCCAAGCAGAGACTGAGGAGAATCACTTTCATTGAAAGGGGTTCCCAAGCTTCCAAAAAACTACGAGTTTCCGGAAATCTCAGCAAACATTTTTTCACCAATCTTGATGATACTGGCTGGTAATGGTCAGTACACCAATCCCACTTGGCTCACCAAATTTCGTTCTTCTAGGTTAAACCGTTCCTTTGCAGTAACCGTTTTCATGTTTAGGTTTCACTCTGTTTTCTCCTATATGGATACATGTAGTTGGAACTCTAAATCAAACACGGTTTGTGCTAGCTCTTTGAAACTTGGCACAATAATGTAGTTCCAAGTTCTATCGCTATGGTTTGTGTCCTATTGAAGTAGGCACAAGCAGAGACTGAGGAGAATCACTTATATTGAAAGGGGTTCCCAAGCTTCCAAAAAACTACGAGTTTCCGGAAATCTCAGCAAACATTTTTCACCAATCTTGATGATACTGGCTGGTAATGGTCAGTACACCAATCCCACTTGGCTCACCAAATTTCGTTCTTCTAGGTTAAACCGCGTTCCTTTGCAGTAACCGTTTTCATGTTTAGGTTTCACTCTGTTTTCTCCTATATGGATACATGTAGTTGGAACTCTAAATCAAACACGGTTTGTGCTAGCTCTTTGAAACTTGGCACAATAATGTAGTTCCAAGTTCTATCGCTATGGTTTGTGTCCTATTGAAGTAGGCCCAAGCAGAGACTGAGGAGAATCACTTTCATTGAAAGGGGTTCCCAAGCTTCCAAAAAACTACGAGTTTCCGGAAATCTTAGCAAACATTTTTTCACCCAATCTTGATCATACTGGCAGGTAATGATCAGTACACCAATCCCACTTGGCTCACCAAATTTCGTTCTTCTAGGTTAAACCGTTCCTTTGCAGTAACCGTTTTCATGTTTAGGTTTCACTCTGTTTTCTCCTATATGGATACATGTAGTTGGAACTCTAAATCAAACACGGTTTGTGCTAGCTCTTTGAAACTTGGCACAATAATGTAGTTCCAAGTTCTATCGCTATGGTTTGTGTCCTATTGAAGTAGGCCCAAGCAGAGACTGAGGAGAATCACTTTTATTGAAAGGGGTTCCCAAGCTTCCAAAAAACTACGAGTTTCCGGAAATCTCAGCAAACATTTTTTCACCAATCTTGATGATACTAGCTGGTAATGGTCAGTACACAATCCCACTTGGCTCACCAAATTTCGTTCTTCTAGGTTAAACCGTTCCTTTGCAGTAACCGTTTTCATGTTTAGGTTTCACTCTGTTTTCTCCTATATGGATACATGTAGTTGGAACTCTAAATCAAACACGGTTTGTGCTAGCTCTTTGAAACTTGGCACAATAATGTAGTTCCAAGTTCTATCGGTACGGTTGGTGTCCTATTGAAGTATCCCCAAGCAGAGACTGACGAGAATCACTTTCATTGAAAGGGGTTGCCAAGCTTCCAAAAAACAATGAGTTTCCTGAAATCTCAGCAAACATTTTTTCACCCAATCTTGATGATACTGGCAGGTAATGATCAGTACACCAATCCCACTTGGCTCACCAAATTTCGTTCTTCTAGGTTAAACCCTTCCTTTGCAGTAACCATTTTCATGTTTAGGTTTCACTCTGTTTTCTCCTATATGGATACATATATTTGGAACTCAAAATCAAGCACGGTTTGTGCTAGCTCTTTGAAACTTGGCACAATAATGTAGTTCCAAGTTCTATCGGTACGGTTGGTGTCCTATTGAAGTAGCCCCAAGCAGAGACTGACGAGAATCACTTTCATTGAACGGGGTTGCCAAGCTTCCAAAAAACTACGAGTTTCCTGAAATCTCAGCAAACATTTTTTCACCCAATTTTGATGATACTGGCAGGTAATGATCAGTACACCAATCCCACTTGACTCACCAAATTTCGTTCTTCTAGGTTAAACCGTACCTTTCCAGTAACCGTTTTCATGTTTAGGTTTCACTCTGTTTTCTCCCATATGGATACATATAGTTGGAACTCTAAATCAAACACGGTTTGTGCTAGCTCTTTGAAACTTGGCACAATAATGTAGTTCCAAGTTCTATCACTATGGTTGGTGTCCTATTGAAGTATCCCCAAGCAGAGACTGACGAGAATCACTTTCATTGAAAGGGGTTGCCAAGCTTCCAAAAAACTACGAGCTTCCTGAAATCTCAGCAAATATTTTTTGGCCCAATCTTGATGATACTGGCAGGTAATGATCAGTACACCAATCCCACTTGGCTCACCAAATTTTGTTCTTCTAGGTTAAACCGTTCCTTTGCAGTAACCGTTTTCATGTTTAGGTTTCACTCTGTTTTCTCCTATATGGATACATGTAGTTGGAACTCTAAATCAAACAGAGTTTGTGCTAGCTCTTTGAAACTTGGCACAATAATGTAGTTCCAAGTTCTATCGCTATGGTTGATGTCCTATTAAAGTAGCCCCAAGCAGAGACTGACGAGAATCACTTTCATTGAAAGGGTTTGCCAAGCTTCCAAAAAACTACGAGTTTCCTGAAATCTCAGCAAACATTTTTTCACACAATCTTGATGATATTTGCAGGTAATGATGAGTACACCAATCCCACTTGTCTCACCAAATTTCGTTCTTCTAGGTTAAACCGTTCCTTTGCAGTAACCGTTTTCATGTTTAGGTTTCACTAGGTTTTCTCCTATATGGATACATGTAGTTGGAACTCTAAATCAAACACGGTTTGTGCTAGCTCTTTGAAACTTGGCACAATAATGTAGTTCCAAGTTCTATCGGTACGATTGGTGTCCTATTGAAGTAGCCCCAAGCAGAGACTGACGAGAATCACTTTCATTGAACTGGGTTGCCAAGCTTCCAAAAAACTACGAGTTTCCTGAAATCTCACCAAACATTTTTTCACCCAATTTGATGATACTGGCAGGTAATGATCAGTACACCAATCCCACTTGGCTCACCAAATTTCGTTCTTCTAGGTTAAACCCTTCCTTTGCAGTAACCATTTTCATGTTTAGGTTTCACTCTGTTTTCTCCTATATGGATACATATATTTGGAACTCTAAATCAAGCACGGTTTGTGCTAGCTCTTTGAAACTTGGCACAATAATGTAGTTCCAAGTTCCATTGGTACGGTTGGTGTCCTATTGAAGTATCCCCAAGCAGAGACTGACGAGAATCACTTTCATTGAAAGGGGTTGCCAAGCTTCCAAAAAACTACGAGTTTCCTGAAATCTCAGCAAACATTTTTTCACCCAATCTTGATGATACTGGCAGTTAATGATCATGACACCAATCCCACTTGGCTCACCAAATTTCGTTCTTCTAGGTTAAACCCTTCCTTTGCAGTAACCATTTTCATGTTTAGGTTTCACTCTGTTTTCTCCTATATGGATACATATATTTGGAACTCAAAATCAAGCACGGTTTGTGCTAGCTCTTTGAAACTTGGCACAATAATGTAGTTCCAAGTTCTATCGGTACGGTTGGTGTCCTATTGAAGTAGCTCCAAGCAGAGACTGACGAGAATCACTTTCATTGAACGGGGTTGCCAAGCTTCCAAAAAACTACGAGTTTCCTGAAATCTCAGCAAACATTTTTCACCCAATTTTGATGATACTGGCAGGTAATGATCAGTACACCAATCCCACTTGACTCACCAAATTTTCGTTCTTCTAGGTTAAACCGTTCCTTTGCAGTAACCGTTTTCATGTTTAGGTTTCACTCTGTTTTCTCCCATATGTATACATATAGTTGGAACTCTAAATCAAACACGGTTTGTGCTAGCTCTTTGAAACTTGGCACAATAATGTAGTTCCAAGTTCTATCGCTATGGTTTGTGTCCTATTGAAGTAGCCCCAAGCAGAGACTGACGAGAATCACTTTCATTGAAAGGGGTTGCCAAGCTTCCAAAAAACTACGAGTTTCCTGAAACCTCAGCAAACATTTTTTCACCCAATTTGATGGTACTCTCAGGTATTGATCAGTACACCAATCCTACTTGGCTCACCAAATTTATTTCTTCTAGGTTAAACCGTTCCTTTGCAGTAACCGTTTTCATGTTTAGGTTTCACTCTGTTTTCTCCTATATGGATACATGTAGTTGGAACTCTAAATCAAACACGGTTTGTGCTAGCTCTTTGAAACTTGGCACAATAATGTAGTTCCATGTTCTATCGCTATGGTTGGTGTCCTATTGAAGTAGCCCCAAGCAGAGACTGACGAGAATCACTTTCATTGGAAGGGGTTGCCAAGCTCCAAAAAACTACGAGTTTCCGAAAATCTCAGCAAACATTTTTCACCCAATCTTGATGATACTGGCAGGTAATGATCAGTACACCAATCCCACTTGGCTCACCAAATTTCGTTCTTTTAGGTTAAACCGTTCCTTTGCAGTAACCGTTTTCATGTTTAGGTTTCACTCTGTTCTCTCCTATATGGATACATGTAGTTGGAACTCTAAATCAAACACAGTTTGTGCTAGCTCTTTGAAACTTGGCACAATAATGTAGTTCCACGTTCTATCGCTATGGTTGATGTCCTTTTGAAGTAGCCCCAAGCACAGACTGAGGAGAATCACTTTCATTGAAAGGGGTTGCCAAGCTTCCAAAAAACTACGAGTTTCCTGAAATCTCAGCAAACATTTTTTCACCCAATCTTGATCATACTGGCAGGTAGTGATCAGTACACCAATCCCACTTGGCTCACCAAATTTCGTTCTTCTAGATTAAACCGTTCCTTTGCAGTAACCGTTTTCATGTTTAGGTTTCACTCTGTTTTCTCCTATATGGATACATGTATTTGGAACTCTAAATCAAACACGGTTTCTGCTAGCTCTTTGAAACTTGGCACAATAATGTAGTTCCAAGTTCTATCGCTATGGTTTGTGTCCTATTGAAGTAGCCCCAAGCACAGACTGACGAGAATCACTTTCATTGAAAGTGGTTGCCAAGCTTCCAAAAAACTACGAGTTTCCTGAAACCTCAGCAAACATTTTTTCACCCAATTTGATGATACTGGCAGGTATTGATCAGTACACCAATACTTGGCTCACCAAATTTCTTTCTTCTAGGTTAAACCGTTCCTTTGCAGTAACCGTTTTCATGTTTAGGTTTCACTCTGTTTTCTCCTATATGGATACATGTAGTTGGAACGCTAAATCAAACACGGTTTGTGCTACCTCTTTGAAATTTGGCACAATAATGTAGTTCCAAGTTCTATCGCTATGGTTGGTGTCCTTTCAAAGTAGCCCAAGCAGAGACTGACGAGAATCACTTTCATTGAAAGGGGTTGCCAAGCTTCCAAAAAACTACGAGTTTCCTGAAATCTCAGCAAACATTTTTTCACCCAATCTTGATGATATTTGCAGGTAATGATCACGGCACCAATCCCACTTGGCTCACCAAATTTCGTTCTTCTAGGTTAAACCGTTCCTTTGCAGTAACCGTTTTTTTGTTTAGGTTTCACTCTGTTTTCTCCTATATGGATACATGTAGTCGGAACTGTAAATCAAACACGGTTTGTGCTAGCTCTTTGAAACTTGGCACAATAATGTAGTTCCAAGTTCTATCGCTATGGCTGGTGTCCTATTGAAGTAGCCCCAAGCAGAGACTGACGAGAATCACTTTCATTGAAAGGGGTTGCCAAGCTTCCAAAAACTACGAGTTTCCGGAAATCACAGCAAACATTTTTTCACCCAATGTTGATGATACTGGCAGGTAATGATCAGTACACCAATCCCACTTGGCTCACCAAATTTCGTTCTTCTAGGTTAAACCGTTCCTTTGCAGTAACCGTTTTCATGTTTAGGTTTCACTCTGTTTTCTCCTATATGGATACATGTAGTTGGAACTCTAAATCAAAACACGGTTTGTGCTAGCTCTTTGAAACTTGGCACAATAATGTAGTTCCAAGTTCTATCGCTATGGTTGGTGTCCTATTGAAGTAGCCCCAAGCAGAGACTGACGAGAATCACTTTCATTGAAAGGGTTTGCCAAAGCTTCCAAAAAACTACGAGTTTCCTGAAATCTCAGCAAACATTTTTTCACCCAATCTTGATGATACTGGCAGGTAATGTTCAGTACACCAATCCCACTAGGCTTACCAAATTTCGTTCTTTTAGGTTAAACCGTTCCTTTGCAGTAACCGTTTTCATGTTTAGGTTTCACTCTTTTTTCTCCTATATGGATACACGTAGTTGGAACTCTAAATCAAACAAGGTTTGTGCTAGCTCTTTGAAACTTGGCACAATAATGTAGTTCCAAGTTCTATCGCTATGGTTGGTGTCCTATTGAAGTAGCCCCAAGCAGAGACTGACGAGAATCACTTTCATTGAAAGGGGTTGCCAAGCTTCCAAAAACTACGAGTTTCCGGAAATCTCAGCAAACATTTTTTCACCCAATCTTGATCATACTGTCAGGTAATGATCAGTACACCAATCCCACTTGGCTCACCAAATTTCGTTCTTCTAGGTTAAACCGTTCCTTTTGTAACTGTTTTCATGTTTAGGTTTCACTCTGTTTTCTCCTATATGGATACATGTAGTTGGAACACTAAATCAAACACGGTTTGTGCTAGCTCTTTGAAACTTGGCACAATAATGTAGTTCCAAGTTCTTTCGCTATGGTTTGTGTCCTATTGAAGTAGCCCCAAGCAGAGACTGACGAGAATCACTTTCATTGAAAGGGGTTGCAAAGCTTCCAAAAAACTACGAGTTTCCTGAAACCTCAGCAAACATTTTTCACCCAATTTGATGATACTCTCAGGTATTGATCAGTACACCAATCCCACTTGGCTCACCAAATTTATTTCTTCTAGGTTAAACCGTTCCTTTGCAGTAACCGTTTTCATGTTTAGGTTTCACTCTGTTTTCTCCTATATGGATACATGTATTTGGAACTCTAAATCAAACACGGTTTGTGCTAGCTCTTTGAAACTTGGCACAATAATGTAGTTCCAAGTTCTATCGCTATGGTTTGTGTCCTATTGAAGTAGCCCCAAGCACAGACTGACGAGAATCACTTTCATTGAAAGGGGTTGCCAAGCTTCCAAAAAACTACGAGTTTCCTGAAACCTCAGCAAACATTTTTTCACCCAATTTGATGATACTGGCAGGTATTGATCAGTACACCAATACTTGGCTCACCAAATTTCTTTCTTCTAGGTTAAACCGTTCCTTTGCCGTAACCGTTTTCATGTTTTGGTTTCACTCTGTTTTCTCCTATATGGATATATGTAATTGGAACTCTAAATCAAACACGATTTGTGCTAGCTCTTTGAAACTTGGCACAATAATGTAGTTCCAAGTTCTATCGCTATGGTTTTTGTCCTATTGAAGTAGCCCCAAGCAGCGATTGACGAGAATCACTTTCATTGGAAGGGGTTGCCAAGCTCCAAAAAACTACGAGTTTCCGAAAATCTCAGCAAACATTTTTTCACCCAATGTTGATGATACTGGCAGGTAATGATCAGTACACCAATCCCCACTTGGCTCACCAAATTTCGTTCTTCTAGGTTAAACCGTTCCTAATATAGCGCGCGTGTGATCTCTCAACAACAACAACTTTTTCCTCCCCCCCCCCCCCCCTCCCCCCCCCCCCCCCCTAAATCAAACACGGTTTGTGCTAGCTCTTTGAAACTTGGCACAATAATGTAGTTCCAAGTTCTATCGCTATGGTTTGTGTCCTATTGAAGTAGCCCCAAGCACAGACTGACGAGAATCACTTTCATTGAAAGGGGTTGCCAAGCTTCCAAAAAACTACGAGTTTCCTGAAACCTCAGCAAACATTTTTTCACCCAATTTGATGATAATGGCAGGTATTGATCAGTACACCAATACTTGGCTCACCAAATTTCTTTCTTCTAGGTTAAACCGTTCCTTTGCCGTAACCGTTTTCATGTTTTGGTTTCACTCTGTTTTCTCCTATATGGATATATGTAATTGGAACTCTAAATCAAACACGATTTGTTCTAGCTCTTTGAAACTTGGCACAATAATGTAGTTCCAAGTTCTATCGCTATGGTTGGTGTCCTATTGAAGTAGCCCCAAGCACAGACTGACGAGAATCACTTTCATTGAAAGGGGTTGCCAAGCTTCGAAAAAAATTACGAGTTTCCTGAAATCTCAGCAAACATTTTTTCACCCAATCTTGTTCATACTGGCAGTTAGTGATCAGTACACCAATCCCACTTGGCTCACCAAATTTCGTTCTTCTAGATTAAACCGTTCCTTTGCAGTAACCGTTTTCATGTTTAGGTTTCACTCTGTTTTCTCCTATATGGATACATGTAGTTGGAACTCTAAATCAAACACGGTTTGTGCTAGCTCTTTGAAACTTGGCACAATAATGTAGTTCCAAGTTCTATCGCTATGGTTTGTGTCCTATTGAAGTAGCCCCAAGCACAGACTGACGAGAATCACTTTCATTGAAAGGGGTTGCCAAGCTTCCAAAAAACTACGAGTTTCCTGAAACCTCAGCAAACATTTTTTCACCCAATTTGATGATACTGGCAGGTATTGATCAGTACACCAATACTTGGCTCACCAAATTTCTTTCTTCTTGGTTAAACCGTTCCTTTGCAGTAACCGTTTTCATGTTTAGGTTTCACTCTGTTTTCTCCTATATGGATATATGTAATTGGAACTCTAAATCAAACACGATTTGTGCTAGCTCTTTGAAACTTGGCACAATAATGTAGTTCCAAGTTCTATCGCTATGGTTGGTGTCCTATTGAAGTAGCCCCAAGCAGAGACTGACGAGAATCACTTTCATTGAAAGGGGTTGCCAAGCTTCCAAAAAACTACGAGTTTACTGAAATCTCAGCAAACATTTTTTCACCCAATCTTCATGACACTTGCAGGTAATGATCACGGCACCAATCCCACTTGGCTCACCAAATTTCGTACTTCTAGGTTAAACCGTTCCTTTGCAGTAACCGTTTTTTTGCTTAGGTTTCACTCTGTTTTGTCCTATATGGATACATGTAGTTGGAACTCTAAATCAAACACGTTTTGTGCTAGCTCTTTGAAACTTGGCACAATAATGTAGTTCCAAGTTCTATCGCTATGGTTTGTGTCCTATTGAAGTAGCCCCAAGCAGAGACTGACGAGAATCACTTTCATTGAAAGGGTTTGCCAAGATTCCAAAAAACTACGAGTTTACTGAAACCTCAGCAAACATTTTTTCACCCAATTTGATGATACTGGCAGGTATTGTCAGTACACCAATCCCACTTGGCTCACCAAATTTCTTTCTTCTAGGTTAAACCGTTCCTTTGCAGTAACCGTTTTCATGTTTAGGTTTCACTCTGTTTTCTCCTATATGGATACATGTAGTTGGAACGCTAAATCAAACACGGTTTGTGCTACCTCTTTGAAATTTGGCACAATAATGTAGTTCCAAGTTCTATCGCTATGGTTGGTGTCCTTTCAAAGTAGCCCCAAGCAGAGACTGACGAGAATCACTTTCATTGAAAGGGGTTGCCAAGCTTCCAAAAAACTACGAGTTTCCTGAAATCTCAGCAAACATATTTTTTCACCCAATCTTGATGATACTGGCAGTTAATGATCAGTACACCAATCCCACTTGGCTCACCAAATTTCGTTCTTCTAGGTTAAACCGTTCCTTTGCAGTAACCGTTTTCATGTTTAGGTTTCACTCTGTTTTCTCCTATATGGATACATGTAGTTGGAACTCTAAATCAAACACGGTTTGTGCTAGCTCTTTGAAACTTGGCACAATAATGTAGTTCCAAGTACTATCGCTGTGGTTGGTGTCCTATTGAATTAGCCCAAAGCAGAGACTGACGAGAATCACTTTCATTGAAAGGGATTGCCAAGCTTCCAAAAAAATACGAGTTTCCTGAAATCTCAGCAAACATTTTTTCACCCAATCTTGATGATACTTGCAGGTAATGATCACGGCACCAATCCCACTTGGCTCACCAAATTTCGTTCTTCTAGGTTAAACCGTTCCTTTGCAGTAACCGTTTATTTGTTTAGGTTTCACTCTGTTTTCTCCTATATGGTACATGTAGTTGGAACTGTAAATCAAACACGGTTTGTGCTAGCTCTATGAAACTTGGCACAAAAATGTAGTTCCAAGTTCTATCGCTATGGTTGGTGTCCTATTGAAGTAGCCCCAAGCAGAGACTGACGAGAATCACTTTCATTGAAAGGGGTTGCCAAGCTTCCAAAAAACTACGAGTTTCCTGAAATCTCAGCAAACATTTTTTCAACCAATCTTGATGATACTGGCAGGTAATGATCAGTACACCAATCCCACTTGGCTCACCAAATTTCGTTCTTCTAGGTTAAACCGTTCCTTTGCAGTAACCGTTTTCATGTTTAGGTTTCACTCTGTTTTCTCCTATACGGATACATGTAGTTGGAACTCTAAATCAATCACGGTTTGTGCTAGCTCTTTGAAACTTGGCACAATAATGTAGTTCCAAGTTCTAACGCTATGGTTGATGTCCCATTGAAGTATCCCCAAGCAGAGACTGACGAGAATCACTTTCATTGAAAGGGGTTGCCAAGCTTCCAAAAAACTACGAGTTTCCTGAAACCTCAGCAAACATTTTTTCACCCAATCTTGATGATACTGGCAGGTAATGATCAATACACCAATCCCACTTGGCTCACCAAATTTCATTCTTCTAGGTTAAACCGTTCCTTTGCAGTAACCGTTTTCATGTTTAGGTTTCACTCTGTTTTCTAATATATGGATACATGTAGTTGGAACTCTAAATCAAACACGGTTTGTGCTAGCTCTTTGAAACTTGGCACAATAATGTAGTTCCAAGTTCTATCGCTATGGTTGGTGTCCTATTGAAATAGCCCCAAGCAGCGACTGACGAGAATCACTTTCATTGAAAGGGGTTGCCAAGCTTCCAAAAACTACAAGTTTCCGAAATCTCAGCAAACATTTTTTCACCCAATCTTGATGATACTGGCAGGTAATGATCAGTACACCAATCCCACTTGGCTCACCAAATTTCGTTCTTCTAGGTTAAACCGTTCCTTTGCAGTAACCGTTTTCATGTTTACGTTTCACTCTGTTTTCTCCTATATGGATACATGTAGTTGGAACTCTAAATCAAACACGGTTTGTGCTAGCTCTTTGAAACTTGGCACAATAATGTAGTTCCAAGTTCTATCGCTATGGTTGGTGTCCTATTGAAGTAGCCCCAAGCAGAGACTGACGAGAATCACTTTCATTGAAAGGGGTTGCCAAAGCTTCCAAAAAACTACGAGTTTCCTGAAATCTCAGCAAACATTTTTTCACCCAATCTTGATGATACTGGCATGTAATGATCAGTACACCAATCCCACTAGGCTTACCAAATTTCGTTCTTTTAGGTTAAACCGTTCCTTTGCAGTAACCGTTTTCATGTTTAGGTTTCACTCTTTTTTCTCCTATATGGATACACGTAGTTGGAACTCTAAATCAAAGAAGGTTTGTGCTAGCTCTTTGATACTTGGCACAATAATGTAGTTCCAAGTTCTATCGCTATGGTTGGTGTCCTATTGAAGTAGCCCCAAGCAGCCACTGACGAGAATCACTTTCATTGAAAGGGGTTGCCAAGCTTCCAAAAACTACGAGTTTCCGGAAATCTCAGCAAACATTTTTTCACCCAATCTTGATCATACTGGCAGGTAATGATCAGTACACCAATCCCACTTGGCTCACCAAATTTCGTTCTTCTAGGTTAAACCGTTCCTTTGCAGTAACCGTTTTCATGTTTAGGTTTCACTCTGTTTTCTCCTATATGGATACATGTAGTTGGAACTCTAAATCAAACACGGTTTGTGCTAGCTCTTTGAAACTTGGCACAATAATGTAGTTCCAAGTTCTATCGCTATGGTTGGTGTCCTATTGAAGTAGCCCCAAGCAGAGACTGACGAGAATCACTTTCATTGAAAGGGGTTGCCAAGCTTCCAAAAAACTACGAGTTTCCTGAAACCTCAGCAAACATTTTTTCACCCAATTTGATGATACTCTCAGGTATTGATCAGTACACCAATCCCACTTGGCTCACCAAATTTATTTCTTCTAGGTTAAACCGTTCCTTTGCAGTAACCGTTTTCATGTTTAGGTTTCACTCTGTTTTCTCCTATATGGATACATGTAGTTGGAACTCTAAATCAAACACGGTTTGTGCTAGCTCTTTGAAACTTGGCACAATAATGTAGTTCCAAGTTCTATCGCTATGGTTGGTGTCCTATTGAAGTAGCCCCAAGCAGCGATTGACGAGAATCACTTTCATTGGAAGGGGTTGCCAAGCTCCAAAAAACTACGAGTTTCCGAAAATCTCAGCAAACATTTTTTCACCCAATGTTGATGATACTGGCAGGTAATGATCAGTACACCAATCCCACTTGGCTCACCAAATTTCGTTCTTCTAGGTTAAACCGTTCCTTTGCAGTAACCGTTTTCATGTTTAGGTTTCACTCTGTTCTCTCCTATATGGATACATGTAGTTGGAACTCTAAATCAAACACAGTTTGTGCTAGCTCTTTGAAACTTGGCACAATAATGTAGTTCCACGTTCTATCGCTATGGTTGATGTCCTTTTGAAGTAGCCCCAAGCACAGACTGAGGAGAATCACTTTCATTGAAAGGGGTTGCCAAGCTTCCAAAAAACTACGAGTTTCCTGAAATCTCAGCAAACATTTTTTCACCCAATCTTGATCATACTGGCAGGTAGTGATCAGTACACCAATCCCACTTGGCTCACCAAATTTCGTTCTTCTAGATTAAACCGTTCCTTTGCAGTAACCGTTTTCATGTTTACGTTACACTCTGTTTTCTCCTATATGGATACATGTAGTTGGAACTCTAAATCAAACACGGTTTGTGCTAGCTCTTTGAAACTTGGCACAATAATGTAGTTCCAAGTTCTATCGCTATGGTTTGTGTCCTATTAAAGTAGCCCCAAGCAGAGACTGACAAGAATCACTTTCATTGAAAGGGGTTGCCAAGCTTCCAAAAAACTACATGTTTCCTGAAACCTCAGCAAACATTTTTTCACCCAATTTGATGATACTCTCAGGTATTGATCAGTACACCAATCCCACTTGGCTCAACAAATTTATTTCTTCTATGTTAAACCGTTCCTTTGCAGTAACCGTTTTCATGTTTAGGTTTCACTCTGTTTTCTCCTATATGGATATATGTAATTGGAACTCTAAATCAAACACGATTTGTGCTAGCTCTTTGAAACTTGGCACAATAATGTAGTTCCAAGTTCTATCGCTATGGTTGGTGTCCTATTGATGTGGCCCAAAGCAGAGACTGACGAGAATCACTTTAATTGAAAGGGGTTGCCAAGCTTCCAAAAAACTACGAGTTTCCTGAAATCTCAGCAAACATTTTTTCACCCAATCTTGATGATACTTGCAGGTAATGAACACGGCACCAATCCCACTTGGCTCACCAAATTTCTTTCTTCTAGGTTAAACCGTTCCTTTGCAGTAACCGTTTTCATGTTTAGGTTTCACTCTGTTTTCTCCTATATGGATACATGTAGTTGGAACGCTAAATCAAACACGGTTTGTGCTACCTCTTTGAAATTTGGCACAATAATGTAGTTCCAAGTTCTCTCGCTATGGTTGGTGTCCTTTCAAAGTAGCCCCAAGCAGAGACTGACGAGAATCACTTTCATTGAAAGGGGTTGCCAAGCTTCCAAAAAACTACGAGTTTCCTGAAATCTCAGCAAACATATTTTTTCACCCAATCTTGATGATACTGGCAGGTAATGATCAGTACACCAATCCCACTTGGCTCACCAAAATTTCGTTCTTCTAGGTTAAACCGTTCCTTTGCAGTAACCGTTTTCATGTTTAGGTTTCACTCTGTTTTCTCCTATATGGATACATGTAGTTTGAACTGTAAATCAAACACGGATTGTGCGAGCTCTTTGAAACTTGGCACAATAATGTAGTTCCAAGTTCTATCGCTATGGTTTGTGTCCTATTGAAGTAGCCCCAAGCACAGACTGACAAGAATCACTTTCATTGAAAGGGGTTGCCAAGCTTCCAAAAAACTACGAGTTTCCTGAAACCTCAGCAAACATTTTTTCACCCAATTTGATGATACTGGCAGGTATTGATCAGTACACCAATACTTGGCTCACCAAATTTCTTTCTTCTAGGTTAATCCGCTCCTTTGCAGTAACCGTTTTCATGTTTAGGTTTCACTCTGTTTTCTCCTATATGGATACATGTAGTTGGAACTCTAAATCAAACCCGGTTGTGCTAGCGATTTGAAACTTGGCACAATAATGTAGTTCCAAGTTCTATCGCTATGGTTGGTGTCCTATTGAAGTAGCCCCAAGCAGAGACTGAGGAAAATCACTTTCATTGAAAGGGGTTGCCAAGCTTCCAAAAAACTATGAGTTTCCTGAAATCTCAGCAAACATTTTTTCACCCAATTTGATGATACTGGCAGGTAATGATCAGTACACCAATCCCACTTGGCTCACCAAATTTCGTTCTTCTAGGTTAAACCGTTCCTTTGCAGTAACCCTTTTCATGTTTAGGTTTCACTCTGTTTTCTCCTATATGGATACATGTATTTGGAACTCTAAATCAAACACGTTTTGTGCTAGCTCTTTGAAACTTGGCACAATAATGTAGTTCCAAGTTCTATCGCTATGGTTGGTGTCCTATTGAAATAGCCCCAAGCAGAGACTGACGAGAATCACTTTCATTGAAAGGGGTTGCCAAGCTTCCAAAAAACTACGAGTTTCCTGAAAACTCAGCAAACATTTTTTCACCCAATTTGATGATACTGGCAGGTATTGTCAGTACACCAATCCCACTTGGCTCACCAAGTTTCTTTCTTCTAGGTTAAACCGTTCCTTTGCAGTAACCGTTTTCATGTTTAGGTTTCACTCTGTTTTCTCCTATATGGATACATGTAGTTGGAACGCTAAATCAAACACGGTTTGTGCTACCTCTTTGAAATTTGGCACAATAATGTAGTTCCAAGTTCTATCGCTATGGTTGGTGTCCTTTCAAAGTAGCCCCAAGCAGAGACTGACGAGAATCACTTTCATTGAAAGGGGTTGCCAAGCTTCCAAAAAACTACGAGTTTCCTGAAATCTCAGCAAACATATTTTTTCACCCAATCTTGATGATACTGGCAGGTAATGATCAGTACACCAATCCCACTTGGCTCACCAAATTTCGTTCTTCTAGGTTAAACCGTTCCTTTGCAGTAACCGTTTTCATGTTTAGGTTTCACTCTGTTTTCTCCTATATGGATACATGTAGTTGGAACTCTAAATCAAACACGGTTTGTGCTAGCTCTTTGAAACTTGGCACAATAATGTAGTTCCAAGTTCTATCGCTATGGTTGGTGTCCTATTGAAGTAGCCCCAAGCAGAGACAGACGACAATCACTTTCATTGAAAGGGGTTGCCAAGCTTCCAAAAAACTACGAGTTTCCTGAAATCTCAGCAAACATTTTTTCACCCAATCCTGATCATACTGGCAGGTAGTGATCAGTACACCAATCCCACTTGGCTCACCAAATTTCGTTCTTCTAGATTAAACCGTTCCTATGCAGTAACCGTTTTCATGTTTAGGTTTCACACTGTTTTCTCCTATATGGATACATGTAGTTGGAACTCTAAATCAAACACGGTTTGTGCTAGCTCTTTGAAACTTGGCACAATAATGTAGTTCCAAGTTCTATCGCTATGGTTTTTGTCCTATTGAAGTAGCCCCAAGCAGAGACTGAGGAGAATCACTTTCATTGAAAGGGGTTGCCAAGCTTCCAGAAAACTACGAGTTTCCTGAAACCTCAGCAAACATTTTTTCACCCAATTTGATGATACTGGCAGGTATTGATCAGTACACCAATCCCACTTGGCTCACCAAATTTATTTCTTCTAGGTTAAACCGTTCCTTTGCGTAACCGTTTTCATGTTTAGGTTTCACTCTGTTTTCTCCTATATGGATACATGTATTTGGAACTCTAAATCAAACACGGTTTGTGCTAGCTCTTTGAAACTTGGCACAATAATGTAGTTCCAAGTTCTATCGCTATGGTTTGTGTCCTATTGTAGGAGCCCCAAGCAGAGACTGACGAGAATCACTTTCATTGAATGGGGTTGCCAAGCTTCCAAAAAACTACGAGTTTCCTGAAACCTCAGCAAACATTTTTTCACCCAATCTTGATGATACTTGCAGGTAATGATCACGGCACCAATCCCACTTGGCTCAGCAAATTTCGTTCTTCTAGGTTAAACCGTTCCTTTGCAGTAACCGTTTTTTTGTTTAGGTTTCACTCTGTTTTCTCCTATATGGATACATGTAGTCGGATCTGTAAATCAAACACGGTTTGTGCTAGCTCTTTGAAACTTGGCACAATAATGTAGTTCCAAGTTCTATCGCTATGGTTGGTGTCCTATTGAAGTAGCCCCAAGCAGAGACTGACGAGAATCACTTTCATTGAAAGGGGTTGCCAAGCTTCCAAAAAACTACGAGTTTCCTGAAATGTCAGCAAACATTTTTTCAACCAATCTTGATGATACTGGCAGGTAATGATCAGTACACCAATCCCACTGGTTCACCAAATTTCGTTCTTCTAGGTTAAACCGTTCCTTTGCAGTAACCGTTTTCATGTTTAGGTTTCACTCTGTTTTCTCCTATATGGATACATGTAGTTGGAACTCTAAATCAAACACGGTTTGTGCTAGCTCTTTGAAACTTGGCACAATAATGTAGTTCCAAGTTCTATCGCTATGATTGGTGTCCTATTGAAGTAGCCCCAAGCAGAGACTGACGAGAATCACTTTCATTGAAAGGGGTTGCCAGGCTTCCAAAAAACTACGAGTTTCCTGAAATCTCAGCAAATATTTTTTCACCCAATCTTGATGATACTTGCAGGTAATGATCACGGCACCAATCCCACTTGGCTCACCAAATTTCGTTCTTCTAGGTTAACCGTTCCTTTGCAGTAACCATTTTCATGTTTAGGTTTCACTCTGTTTTCTCCTATATGGATACATGTATTTGGAACTCTAAATCAAACACGGTTTGTGCTAGCTCTTTGAAACTTGGCACAATAATGTAGTTCCAAGTTCTATCGCTATGGTTTGTGTCCTATTGTAGGAGCCCCAAGCAGAGACTGACGAGAATCACTTTCATTGAATGGGGTTGCCAAGCTTCCAAAAAACTACGAGTTTCCTGAAACCTCAGCAAACATTTTTTCACTCAATTTGATGATACTGGCAGGTAATGATCAGTACACCAATCCCACTTGGCTCACCAAATTTCGTTCTTCTAGGTTAAACCGTTCCTTTGCAGTAACCGTTTTCTTGTTTAGGTTTCACTCTGTTTTCTCCTATATGGATACATGTAGTTGGAACTCTAAATCAAACACGGTTTGTGCTTGCTCTTTGAAATTTGGCACAATAATGTAGTTCCACGTTCTATCGCTATGATTGGTGTCCTAGTGAAGTAGCCCCAAGCAGAGACTGACGAGAATCACTTTCATTGAAAGGGGTTGCCAAGCTTCCAAAAAACTATGAGTTTCCTGAAATCTCAGCAAACATTTTTTCACCCAATCTTGATGATACTTGCAGGTAATGATCACGGCACCAATCCCACTTGGCTCACCAAATTTCGTTCTTCTAGGTTAAACCGTTCCTTTGCAGTAACCGTTTTCATGTTTAGGTTTCACTCTATTTTCTCCTATATGGATACATGTATTTGGAACTCTAAATCAAACACGGTTTGTGCTAGCTCTTTGAAACTTGGCACAACAATGTAGTTCCAAGTTATATCGCTATGGTTTGTGTCCTATTGAAGTAGCCCCAAGCAGAGACTGACGAGAATCACTTTCATTGAAAGGGGTTGCCAAGCTTCCAAAAAACTACGAGTTTCCTGAAATCTCAGCAAACATTTTTTCACCCAATCTTGATGATACTGGCAGGTAATGATCAGTACACCAATCCCACTTGGCTCACCAAATTTCGTTCTTCTAGGTTAAACCGTTCCTTTGCAGTAACCGTTTTCATGTTTAGGTTTCACTCTGTTTTCTCCTATATGTATACATGTAGTTGGAACTCTAAATCAAACACAGTTTGTGCTACCTCTTTGAAACTAGGCACAATAATGTAGTTCCAAGTTCTATCGCTACGGTTGGTGTCCTATTGAAGTAGCCCCAAGCAGAGACTGACGAGAATCACTTTCATTGAAAGGGGTTGCCAAGCTTCCAAAAAACTACGAGTTTCCTGAAATCTCAGCATACATTTTTTCACCCAAACTTGATGATATTGGCAGGTAATGATCAGTACACCAATCCCACTTGGCTCACCAAATTTCGTTCTTCTAGGTTAAACCGTTCCTTTGCAGAAACCGTTTTCATGTTTAGGTTTCACTCTGTTTTCTCCTATATGGATACATGTAGTTGGAACTCTAAATCAAACCCGGTTTGTGCTAGCGATTTGAAACTTGGCACAATAATGTAGTTCCAAGTTCTATCGATATGGTTGGTGTCCTATTGAAGTAGCCCCAAGCAGAGACTAAGGAGAATCACTTTCATTGAAAGGGGTTGCCAAGCTTCAAAAAACTATGAGTTTCCTGAAATCTCAGCAAACATTTTTTCACCCAATCTTAATGATACTGGCAGGTAATGATCAGTACACCAATCCCACTTGGCTCACCAAATTTCGTTCTTCTAGGTTAAACCGTTCCTTTGCAGTAACCCTTTTCATGTTTAGGTTTCACTCTGTTTTCTCCTATATGGATACATGTATTTGGAACTCTAAATCAAACACGTTTTGTGCTAGCTCTTTGAAACTTGGCACAATAATGTAGTTCCAAGTTCTATCGCTATGGTTTGTGTCCTATTGAAGTAGCCCCAAGCAGAGACTGACGAGAATCACTTTCATTGAAAGGGGTTGCCAAGCTTCCAAAAAACTACGAGTTTCCTATAACCTCAGCAAACATTTTTTCACCCAATTTGATGATACTGGCAGGTATTGTCAGTACACCAATCCCACTTGGCTCACCAAATTTCTTTCTTCTAGGTTAAACCGTTCCTTTGCAGTAACCGTTTTCATGTTTAGGTTTCACTCTGTTTTCTCCTATATGGATACATGTAGTTGGAACGCTAAATCAAACACGGTTTGTGCTACCTCTTTGAAATTTGGCACAATAATGTAGTTCCAAGTTCTATCGCTATGGTTGGTGTCCTTTCAAAGTAGCCCCAAGCAGAGACTGACGAGAATCACTTTCATTGAAAGGGGTTGCCAAGCTTCCAAAAAACTACGAGTTTCCTGAAATCTCAGCAAACATTTTTTCACCCAATCTTGATGATACTGGCAGGTAATGATGAGTACACCAATCCCACTGGTCTCACCAAATTTCGTTCTTCTAGGTTAAACCGTTCCTTTGCAGTAACCGTTTTCATGTTTAGGTTTCACTCTGTTTTCTCCTATATGGATACATGTAGTTGGAACTCTAAATCAAACCCGGTTTGTGCTAGCGATTTGAAACTTGGCACAATAATGTAGTTCCAAGTTCTATCGCTATGGTTGGTGTCCTATTGAGGTAGACCCAAGCAGAGACTGAGGAGAATCACTTTCATTGAAAGGGGTTGCCAAGCTTCCAAAAAACTATGAGTTTCCTGAAATCTCAGCAAACATTTTTTCACCCAATTTGATGATACTGGCAGGTAATGATGACTACACCAATCCCACTTGGCTCACCAAATTTCTTTCTTCTAGGTTAAACCGTTCCTTTGCAGTAACCGTTTTCATGTTTAGGTTTCACTCTGTTTTCTCCTATATGGATACATGTAGTTGGAACGCTAAATTAAACACGGTTTGTGCTACTTCTTTGAAACTTGGCACAATAATGTACTTCCAAGTTCTATCGCTATGGTTGGTGTCCTTTCAAAGTAGCCCCAAGCAGAGACTGACGAGAATCACTTTCATTCAAAGGGGTTACCAAGCTTCCAAAAAACTACGAGTTTCCTGAAATCTCAGCAAACATATTTTTTCACCAAATCTTGATGATACTGGCAGGTAATGATCAGTACAGCAATCCCACTTGGCTCACCAAATTTCGTTCTTCTAGGTTAAACCGTTCCTTTGCAGTAACCGTTTTCATGTTTAGGTTTCACTCTGTTTTCTCCTATAGGGATACATGTAGTTGGAACTCTAAATCAAACACGGTTTGTGCTAGCTCTTTGAAACTTGGCACAATAATGTAGTTCCAAGTTCTGTCGCTATGATTGGTGTCCTATTGAAGTAGCCCCAAGCAGAGACTGAGGAGAATCACTTTCATTGAAAGGGGTTGCCAAGCTTCCAAAAAACTACGAGTTTCCTGAAATCTCAGCAAACATTTTTTCACCCAATCTTGATGATACTTGCAGGTATTGATCACGGCACCAATCCCACTTGGCTCACCAAATTTCGTTCTTCTAGGTTAAACCGTTCCTTTGCAGTAACCGTTTTGATGTTTAGGTTTCACTCTGTTTTCTCCTATATGGATACATGTAGTTGGAACTCTAAATCAAACACGGTTTGTGCTAGCTCTTTGAAACTTGGCACAATAATGTAGTTCCAAGTTCTATCGCTATGGTTGGTGTCCTTTCAAAGTAGCCCCAAGCAGAGACTGACAAGAATCACTTTCATTGAAAGGGGTTGCCAAGCTTCCAAAAAACTACGAGTTTCCTGAAATCTCAGCAAACATTTTTTCACCCAATCTTGATGATACTGGCAGGTAATAATCAGTACACCAATCCCACTTGGCTGACCAAATTTCGTTCTTCTAGGTTAAACCGTTCCTTTGCAGTAACCATTTTCATGTTAAGGTTTCACTCTGTTTTCTCCTATATGGATACATGTATTCGGAACTCTAAATCAAACACGGTTTGTGCTAGCTCTTGGAAATTTGGCACAATAATGGAGTTCCAAGTTCTGTCGCTACGGTTGGTGTCCAATTGAAGTAGCCCCAAGCAGAGACTGACGAGAATCACTTTCATTGAAAGGGGTTGCCAAGCTTCCAAAAAACTACGAGTTTCCTGAAATCTCAGCAAACATTTTTTCACCCAATTTGATGATACTGGCCGGTAATGATCAGTACACCAATCCCACTTGGCTCACCACATTTCGTTCTTCTAGGTTAAACCGTTCCTTTGCAGTAACCGTTTTCATGTTTAGGTTTCACTCTGTTTTCTCCTATATGGATACATGTAGTTGGAACTCTAAATCTAACCCGGTTTGTGCTAGCGATTTGAAACTTGGCACAATAATGTAGTTCCAAGTTCTATCGCTATGGTTGGTGTCCTATTGAAGTAGCCCCAAGCAGAGACTGAGGAGAATCACTTTCATTGAAAGGGGTTGCCAAGCTTCCAAAAAACTATGAGTTTCCTGAAATCTCAGCAAACATTTTTTCACCCAATTTTAATGATACTGGCAGGTAATGATCAGTACACCAATCCCACTTGGCTCACCAAATTTCGTTCTTCTAGGTTAAACCGTTCCTTTGCAGTAACCCTTTTCATGTTTAGGTTTCACTCTGTTTTCTCCTATATGGATACATGTATTTGGAACTCTAAATCAAACACGTTTTGTGCTAGCTCTTTGAAACTTGGCACAATAATGTAGTTCCAAGTTCTATCGCTATGGTTTGTGTCCTATTGAAGTAGCCCCAAGCAGAGACTGACGAGAATCACTTTCATTGAAAGGGGTTGCCAAGCTTCCAAAAAACTACGAGTTTCCTGAAACCTCAGCAAACATTTTTTCACCCAATTTGATGATACTGGCAGGTATTGTCAGTACACCAATCCCACTTGGCTCACCAAATTTCTTTCTTCTAGGTTAAACCGTTCCTTTGCAGTAACCGTTTTCATGTTTAGGTTTCACTCTGTTTTCTCCTATATGGATACATGTAGTTGGAACGCTAAATCAAACACGGTTTGTGCTACCTCTTTGAAATTTGGCACAATAATGTAGTTCCAAGTTCTATCGCTATGATTGGTGTCCTTTCAAAGTAGCCCCAAGCAGAGACTGACGAGAATCACTTTCATTGAAAGGGGTTGCCAAGCTTCCAAAAAACTACGAGTTTCCTGAAATCTCAGCAAACATATTTTTTCACCCAATCTTGATGATACTGTCAGGTAATGATCAGTACACCAATCCCACTTGGCTCACCAAATTTCGTTCTTCTAGGTTAAACAGTTCCTTTGCAGTAACCGTTTTCATGTTTAGGTTTCACTCTATTTTCTCCTATATGGATACATGTAGTTGGAACTCTAAATCAAACACGGTTTGTGCTAGCTCTTTGAAACTTGGCACAACAATGTAGTTCCAAGTTATATCGCTATGGTTTGTGTCCTATTGAAGTAGCCCCAAGCAGAGACTGACGAGAATCACTTTCATTGAAAGGGGTTGCCAAGCTTCCAAAAACCTACGAGTTTCCAGAAATCTCAGCAAACATTTTTTCACCCAATCTTGATGATACTGGCAGGTAATGATCAGTACACCAATCCCACTTGTCTCACCAAATTTCGTTCTTCTAGGTTAAACCGTTCCTTTGCAGTTACCGTTTTCATGTTTAGGTTTCACTCTGTTTTCTCCTATATGGATACATGTAGTTGGAACTCTAAATCAAACACGGTTTGTGCTACCTCTTTGAAACTTGGCACAATAATGTAGTTCCAAGTTCTATCGCTATGGTTTGTGTCCTATAGAAGTAGCCCCAAGCAGAGACTGACGAGAATCACTTTCATTGAAAGGGGTTGCCAAGCTTCCAAAAAACTACGAGTTTCCTGAAATCTCAGCAAACATTTTTTCACCCAATCTTGATGATACTGGCAGGTAATGATGAGTACACCAATCCCACTGGTCTCACCAAATTTCGTTCTTCTAGGTTAAACCGTTCCTTTGCAGTAACCGTTTTCATGTTTAGGTTTCACTCTGTTTTCTCCTATATGGATACATGTAGTTGGAACTCTAAATCAAACCCGGTTTGTGCTAGCGATTTGAAACTTGGCAAAATAATGTAGTTCCAAGTTCTATCGCTATGGTTGGTGTCCTATTGAGGTAGACCCAAGCAGAGACTGAGGAGAATCACTTTCATTGAAAGGGGTTGCCAAGCTTCCAAAAAACTATGAGTTTCCTGAAATCTCAGCAAACATTTTTTCACCCAATTTGATGATACTGGCAGGTAATGATGAGTACCCCAATCCCACTTGGCTCACCAAATTTCTTTCTTCTAGGTTAAACCGTTCCTTTGCAGTAACCGTTTTCATGTTTAGGTTTCACTCTGTTTTCTCCTATATAGATACATGTAGTTGGAACGCTAAATTAAACACGGTTTGTGCTACTTCTTTCAAACTTGGCACAATAATGTAGTTCCAAGTTCTATCGCTATGGTTGGTGTCCTTTCAAAGTAGCCCCAAGCAGAGACTGACGAGAATCACTTTCATTCAAAGGGGTTACCAAGCTTCCAAAAAACTACGAGTTTCCTGAAATCTCAGCAAACATATTTTTTCACCAAATCTTGATGATACTGGCAGGTAATGATCAGTACAGCAATCCCACTTGGCTCACCAAATTTCGTTCTTCTAGGTTAAACCGTTCCTTTGCAGTAACCGTTTTCATGTTTAGGTTTCACTCTGTTTTCTCCTATAGGGATACATGTAGTTGGAACTCTAAATCAAACACGGTTTGTGCTAGCTCTTTGAAACTTGGCACAATAATGTAGTTCCAAGTTCTGTCGCTATGATTGGTGTCCTATTGAAGTAGCCCCAAGCAGAGACTGAGGAGAATCACTTTCATTGAAAGGGGTTGCCAAGCTTCCAAAAAACTACGAGTTTCCTGAAATCTCAGCAAACATTTTTTCACCCAATCTTGATGATACTTGCAGGTATTGATCACGGCACCAATCCCACTTGGCTAACCAAATTTCGTTCTTCTAGGTTAAACCGTTCCTTTGCAGTAACCGTTTTCATGTTTAGGTTTCACTCTGTTTTCTCCTATATGGATACATGTATTTGGAACTCTAAATCAAACACGGTTTGTGCTAGCTCTTTGAAACTTGGCACAATAATGTAGTTCCAAGTTCTATCGCTATGGTTGGTGTCCTTTAAAGTAGCCCCAAGCAGAGCCTGACAAGAATCACTTTCATTGAAAGGGGTTGCCAAGCTTCCAAAAAACTACGAGTTTCCTGAAATCTCAGCAAACATTTTTTCACCCAATCTTGATGATACTGGCAGGTAATGATCAGTACACCAATCCCACTTGGCTGACAAAATTTCGTTCTTCTAGGTTAAACCGTTCCTTTGCAGTAACCATTTTCATGTTAAGGTTTCACTCTGTTTTCTCCTATATGGATACATGTATTCGGAACTCTAAATCAAACACGGTTTGTGCTAGCTCTTGGAAATTTGGCACAATAATGGAGTTCCAAGTTCTGTCGCTACGGTTGGTGTCCAATTGAAGTAGCCCCAAGCAGAGACTGACGAGAATCACTTTCATTGAAAGGGGTTGCCAAGCTTCCAAAAAACTACGAGTTTCCTGAAATCTCAGCAAACATTTTTTCACCCAATTTGATGATACTGGCCGGTAATGATCAGTACACCAATCCCACTTGGCTCACCAAATTTCGTTCTTCTAGGTTAAACCGTTCCTTTGCAGTAACCCTTTTCATGTTTAGGTTTCACTCTGTTTTCTCCTATATGGATACATGTAGTTGGAACTCTAAATCAAACACGGTTTGTGCTAGCTCTTTGAAACTTGGCACAATAATGTAGTTCCAAGTTCTATCGCTCTGGTTTGTGTCCTATTGAAGTAGACCGAAGCAGAGACTGAGGAGAATCACTTTCATTGAAAGGGGTTGAAAAGCTTCCAAAAAACTATGAGTTTCCTGAAATCTCAGCAAACATTTTTTCACCCAATTTGATGATACTGGCAGGTAATGATCAGTACACCAATCCCACTTGGCTCACCAAATTTCGTTCTTCTAGGTTAAACCGTTCCTTTGCAGTAACCCTTTTCATGTTTAGGTTTCACTCTGTTTTCTCCTATATGGATACATGTAGTTGGAACTCTAAATCAAACACGGTTTGTGCTAGCTCTTTGAAACTTGGCACAATAATGGAGTTCCAAGCTCTATCGCTATGGTTGATGTCCTATTGAAGTAGCCCCAAGCAGAGACTGACGAGAATCACTTTCATTGAAAGGGGTTGCCAAGCTTCCAAAAAACTACGAGATTCCTGAAATCTCAGCAAACATTTTTTTCACCCAATCTTGATGATACTTGCAGGTAATGATCAGTACACCAATCCCGCTTGTGTCACCAAATTTCCTTCTTCTAGGTTAAACCGTTCCTTTGCAGTAACCGTTTTCATGTTTAGGTTTCACTCTGTTTTCTCCTATATGGATACATGTAGTTGGAACTCTAAATCAAACACGGTTTGTGCTAGCTCTTTGAAACTTGGCACAATAATGTAGTTCCAAGTTCTATCGCTATGGTTTGTGTCCTATCGAATTAGCCCCAAGCAGAGACTGACGAGAATCACTTTCATTGAAAGGGGTTGCCAAGCTTCCAAAAAACTACGAGTTTCCTGAAATCTCAGCAAACATTTTTTCACCCAATCTTGATGATACTGGCAGGTAATGATCATGACACCAATCCCACTTGGCTGACCAAATTTCGTTCTTCTAGGTTAAACCGTTCCTCTGCAGTAACCATTTTCATGTTAAGGTTTCACTCTGTTTTCTCCTATATGGATACATGTATTTGGAACTCTAAATCAAACACGGTTTGTGCTAGCTCTTGGAAACTTGGCACAATAATGGAGTTCAAAGTTCTGTCGCTACGGTTGGTGTCCTATTGAAGTAGCCCCAAGCAGAGACTGACGAGAATCACTTTCATTGAAACGGGTTGCCAAGCTTCCAAAAAACTACGAGTTTCCTGAAATCTCAGCAAACATTTTTTCACCCAATCTTGATGATACTGGCACGTAATCATCAGTACACCAATCCCACTTGGCTCACCAAATTTCGTTCTTCTAGGTTAAACCGTTCCTTTGCAGTAACCGTTTTCATGTTTAGGTTTCACTCTGTTTTCTCCTATATGGATACATGTAGTTGGAACTCTAAATCAAACCCGGTTTGTGCTAGCGATTTGAAACTTGGCAAAATAATGTAGTTCCAAGTTCTATCGCTATGGTTGGTGTCCTATTGAGGTAGACCCAAGCAGAGACTGAGGAGAATCACTTTCATTGAAAGGGGTTGCCAAGCTTCCAAAAAACTATGAGTTTCCTGAAATCTCAGCAAACATTTTTTCACCCAATTTGATGATACTGGCAGGTAATGATGACTACACCAATCCCACTTGGCTCACCAAATTTCGTTCTTCTAGGTTAAACCGTTCCTTTGCAGTAACCGTTTTCATGTTTAGGTTTCACTCTGTTTTCTCCTATAGGGATACATGTAGTTGGAACTCTAAATCAAACACGGTTTGTGCTAGCTCTTTGAAACTTGGCACAATAATGGAGTTCCAAGTTCTGTCGCTATGATTGGTGTCCTATTGAAGTAGCCCCAAGCAGAGACTGAGGAGAATCACTTTCATTGAAAGGGGTTGCCAAGCTTCCAAAAAACTACGAGTTTCCTGAAATCTCAGCAAACATTTTTTCACCCAATCTTGATGATACTTGCAGGTATTGATCACGGCACCAATCCCACTTGGCTCACCAAATTTCGTTCTTCTAGGTTAAACCGTTCCTTTGCAGTAACCGTTTTCATGTTTAGGTTTCACTCTGTTTTCTCCTATATGGATACATGTAGTTGGAACTCTAAATCAAACACGGTTTGTGCTAGCTCTTTGAAACTTGGCACAATAATGTAGTTCCAAGTTCTATCGCTATGGTTGGTGTCCTTTCAAAGTAGCCCCAAGCAGAGACTGACAAGAATCACATTCATTGAAAGGGGTTGCCAAGCTTCCAAAAAACTACGAGTTTCCTGAAATCTCAGCAAACATTTTTTCACCCAATCTTGATGATACTGGCAGGTAATGATCAGTACACCAATCCCACTTGGCTGACCAAATTTCGTTCTTCTAGGTTAAACCGTTCCTTTGCAGTAACCATTTTCATGTTAAGGTTTCACTCTGTTTTCTCCTATATGGA